>NW_028221586.1:0-52886 GCF_014529385.1 Adiantum capillus-veneris
CTTGAAATAAATAGCAAGAGAAGAGAAACATTGCAATTTTTGGAATTTGATTTAGATTACCCAATCATGCGCCAAGATGAATACAAATAACAGAGCTCCTTCCTTTCCAAAGAATGTCTAAAGTCCCTTTCAAACTACAGGTATTGACCTTTATACCCATGGCTTTCAAAAATGGCCATTGACCGACTACTCTGGGCCTTGCATACATCATAGCCATTTACAGCTCAAAGATGTATAGCTCTTGATTCAAATATCATAAGCTCATTTACATCATAAAAAAATACGATACAATATATCAAAATTTTGGCTTTACAATATGTGTGTTTGCCTAGGATGGTGCTCGTAAGCTATATTGGCCAAACACTCCCCCCCCTCCTACCCGATGCACTTCCTTGTTCATGTTGCAAAAGATCATTAGTAATTGTCGTTTCTCCAAAGACTATATCACTTTGTTGTATTTGGCTACTCTTGCCATAATATTTTCTTTGAAGGATAGATCTCTAAGAGGTTATTGGGCAGTGTACTTTGGTAGGTTGTGTGTCACGCTTGAAGCTCCCTTTTTAAAGGATTGAAAATATGCAAATTGATTTCAAAAGAACCTACCATGAATGCCTCCTCTAATGTCTGGATGTAATGTGATGGTAAAAGCATAATTTTTGCATACATACCCATGATGAGATTCTTTATGCCTTAAGAAAGACCTTCCATGGATGCTCTGCTCTGTCTATGTTGTCAAAGGCTTCGATGCATGTGATAATCATTCTTGCTATCTTGCAGGTCATCTGGCATGTTAGGTCTGGTACATCTTGCAACATTGTTATTATAGTCCTGAGAGTATGTAGCCTATATGCTTTTGTAAGTTTTGTGTCTTACTTTGGATTGGCAAGAACATGGCAATTCATAACCATTTTTCTCATGCTCTTCCATGCTACATATGTTTCCTAGGATCACCTTCTAGGGATTGGGAAATAATTTGGGTCGATCCTCAAATGATGCTAGGGTGTGTAGGCTCTGTAGCTATGGAGGGTGAAGCCAAGGATCCATGGTGAGCTTAGGGGGTGTGCAAGTGTGCAAAGATGAATGAGAGAGAGAGAGAGAGAGAGAGAGAGAGAGAGAGAGAGGAGAGAGAGAGAGAGGAGAGAGAGAGAGAGAGAGAGAGAGAGAGAGAGAGAGAGAAGAAGAGAGAGAGAGAGAGAGAGAGAGAGAGATACCAAGACAAGAACACACTATATGATTTGAATAAAAATAGCTACATATATAGAGCTTGCTTTGCCATGCAAACTTAACCTCATTTAACTAGTTGCTTGCATGCCATAAGCCTTGTTCCCACAGGTTGCCACTTTCTGAACTAGACTTGGTCTTGGAACCCAACAATCCGCCCTCAAGCCCAAACCACTGACAATGGACTTGGAGTAGACCATGCTAGAGTTCAATCACTTGAAACTACGAGTAGTATCTCCCCCCCCCTCCCACCTCTGACAACAACATAGGTGTGTGTGTGCACTTCCCTCAGACAACTATCAGAGTGACACAACCAGACTTTAGAACCAAACATAAATGGGCGGTCTTGCCATTAAAGTGTGGTAGTGTCTATAACCCGTACAATTTATTGATAAATGACTAACATAAAAATGTTGGAATTAGGGTTGCAGGGAAACACACACACCTTAGATAAGATGAAGGAAGCTCAAGGCACACAACAGAGAGAGTATTACTTAGTGTGCATAGGAAAGATAAGATAGCCCTAAAGTGATGGGCATATATACAATGCACGGGGGAAAAAACCTCCTACCAAGGGAAAAAAAATGGCCCAACGGTCCTAAGTGTGTTCACACACATCACTACCACATGTATATGGTAACAAATCCCCCCTGGAAGCGATGCGGTGAACGAGAGCTGGCACATAGAGTATAGGGAAGTGCCATGCTATGAGGACATGATCAATCCACAAAGGGGAGTACGCCCAAAGATTTGCGGAAAGCTTCAAACTTCTCATGAGAAAATGCCTTTGTGAAAAGATCTACAAGGTTGTCGAGTGTTGGCACATAAGCCAAGCTAATCTCTCCTGCTAAGAGCCTCTCCCCTAACACAGTGGTAATGCACCTCAATGTGCTATGTGCGAACTTGAAAAACTAGGTTCCTCGCAATTGCCAATGTGCTATGACTATCAATGTAGGTAGTGTTGGCAATTTCCTATCCAACACCCAAATCATCCATAAGGCGTCTAAGCCATACACACTCAATTGTAGTTGTGAAGACTACCCTATACTCAACCTCACAATTGGAAGTGACAACAATAGGGTGCTTCTTGCTCAACCATGATATGCATGAGCTGCCAAGCATGAAACAAAAACCACTCGTGGACACTCGCATGTCAAAACAACTAGCTCAATATGAGTCCAAAAGGGCATGCTAATCTAGCGGCAATGATCCCCCCTTGGGATAAAACAAGCCAAGATGTAAATTGCCACTCAAGTAGCAAGAAATCCTCTTGGCAGCCTACCAATGCTTAGACCCTAGGCTATGCATAAATTTGATGACCTGTAAGACTGCAAACTGAATCTCTGGCCTCGTGTTGCATACATATATAAGGCATCCAATAGTAGTTTTGTAAAGAGTGACATTGGTAGGATCACTAGCATCATGAAGAATCAATTTCAAACTTGTTTCCATGGGAGTGGCAATAGGTTTTCAATCCTCAAGTCCAAACTTACATAGAAATGTCTCTGTGTAACTTGTCTGATACAAAGCAATACCAAAATCATGCTGCTTAAACTGTATACCCAAGTAATGATGCAACAGCCCCAAATCTTTCATCTTGAAAGTAGCATTCAAATCAGTTTAAATTCAACAACATGTCTCTTGTTGGTCCAATGATCAGCAAATCATCTACACAGAGAACCACAATGAGAAGTACATCACCCTCACACTTCACATACAATGTACTTTCTGTTGGAATGTTATGAAAGCCTCGTTTGACCAAATGAGTGTCAGCCTTCTCATACCAAGCACGAGGAGATTGCTCAACCCATACAAAGCTTTCTTACATTTGCACACTTTATCCTCTTGTCCTTTCTTGACAAAACTACGAGGTTGAGTTACATAAACTTCCTCAAATATGTCACCATTCAAGAAAGCGGTAACAATTTCGGACTGATGTACATCCCAACAAAAATGAGTTGCCAATGCACATAGAAAATGCATTGTAGTCATACAACAAATGGAAGAAAAATTCGCTTCATAATATATGCCTTTTTGATGTGCATAACCTTTAACAAGTCAAGCCTTATAGCGATCAATCTCACCATCTGGCTTGCGTTTCAATTTGTAAACCCACTTCGTACCAATGGCCTTTTTTCTATGAGGCAAATCACATAAAGTCCATGTGTCATTTTCTATAAGTGCATCATATTTTGATTGCATGGCAGCCATCCAATTTTTTGAATTATGTGCTTCATCAAAAGATAGAGGTTCCTCAACATCATGTAAGCTAGACATAGCCAAAGCATAACAATCTGATGCATAAGATGCATGGTGAGAACCTGAATGAGTGTAATGGAAATGGCCTATGAACTTTGAGAGTAGCGGAAATTAGAGAAAGTACTTTTGTGGAATTACTTTGTGAGCATAGAGGGTGAACTTAATTGATGGTAGCAACATAAACATAGCATTAGTTAACTTGGCATGAACAATACTTTTGCAGGAGAGAGAGTTTTAGAGAACATGACAACAATTGAGGACTAGATTTATGTGGAGCTGGTCCCCCTCCAATAGGCATTTGTATTATAGTTTCTCCCATCAAGAGAGACTTGGTACAATACAATCTTTGTGTTCCTTGTGACCTAGGTGATGTAATGAAGATGGAAAGCTTCATGCATCACAAGCATAGCAAAAACTTTGTGGAAAGCATTAACTATCCCAAGCCTCAGTCCCAAGGCCTCAAACACCTTCGAAGGTGGAGAGAGCTAGAAGGGAATGAGGGTAAGGAAGAGGAAGAAGAAATATTTCAGAGGAGAAAGAATTAGTTCCTCACTTATCATCACTCTTCTTACTAGCATACATAATAGCATAGTAATGAAGATGGAGAAGATGGAAAGCTTAAGCATTGAAGCATGGCTCTTGGTTGGATTTGCAGTCCATAGCCAAGAGTGTTGGTGTAGGCTCTCAACCTCTCTACTTGCTTGGAGAAGGAGAGGGAGCTCTAGCACTTTGCACTACACACAATGAGAGTGTGTGTGTGAGTGTGTTTGAGAGTATACCCCCTCAAGCATGCCCCTAGCTTCCTTGGTCGACCCCCCCTTGTAGCTCATGCTTGAAGCTCATTGAACCCCTCCAGGCCTAGCCAATCACAAGCAAGAGGCATATCAAGCAAGCATGCTAGCCTTGGGACAATTGTCCCCCTTTCCCCTTTGAGAGAGAGGACTTGGTAAATGAAAAAACAATTAATTAAATTAACTAATTTATCATTGGACCCCTTGGGAGGCCAACCAATCGACTTTAGGCACACCATGAGGGCAACATGAGGAGGAGCTTGACAAGTGTCCCTTTTGCTTTCTTTGTACGAAGCTTGCCTTGTGTGAGGGTGTGTGTGTGTGTGTGTTCTCTCTCATCCCCCTAGCTTTAGGGCTCACCCCCCCCTCTTGTAGGGATGGGACTTGAATTTTTGGACACCTTACCCCCAAGAACCTTAGTTAGCAAGCATGAAAAAGCACCTCAAGCCTGGGTAGTGTTCCCACAAGCACCTAAGGCTCCCTAGTCGGCAAGCACGACAAGCACCTCAAGCATCTTAGTCATCAAGCATGACAAGTACCTTAGTCATCAGGAACGAAAAGCACCTCAAGCATCTTAGTCTTCAAGCACGACAAGCACCTCAAGCTTGGGCCGGGTTACCACCTCAAGCACAACCCTAGCTTACCTAAGGTCAAAGGACTTTTTAACACTAACCTGTGGAGGTCTTTAGTGAAGCTAACCCTAGGACTTTGGAGGTCTTTAATGAAGCTAACCCTAGGGCCTTTAAGCTTCATTAGCATTGCTCTTTGATAAACCAGCTCCCATTTGGACCCATTACCTTTGGTCCCATGCTGAGATGCATCTAAAGCACATACCTATATTCTAACCCTTGTTCCCATTTATTCTTCCATATTCAATGATCATTTTAATATGAGAAGATCATTTGGGTTGGTTAGATATTAGATTTTATGACATTACCTCTCTCTTGAAATCATAGTTGTCCTCGACTATGAGGTAGAAGAGATAAAGCCTTAGTCATTAGTAAACCTTTCTTAGGGGGTAGAGGATCCCTTTTTACCCTACGACATCTTTCCAAGATGGATGACTAATCCATTTAGTGCTTGAGAGACATAGCTGCCGCAAGCATGTCTCCTCTTTAGTCCATTTAATTCTCCCAAGTAGAGTGACAAATTCTACTTGGTGTTTGAGAGACGTCGTCATCACAAACATGATTCTAAGCATGCACTTTATTTAAATTTTTGCACAATAAAAAGAGAATTAGTCTTATAAGACAAAAACATTGATTACTTGAAAGAAATTTGTACATTTGCTTACTCTAGTGTAGCATTGTAAGCATTGACAAGGTTCAATCTATCCTTAAGCTGTATTCCTTGCATCCATTTAGCATCTTCAAAAGGATAATTTTTGATCTTAATAAGATGCCATCAGATAATCTTACCATGTCGTAGTACCTCATCTTCATGCCGAAGGATAGCTTTGGGTTGTAGCACCTCTTCATGGTCTTCGATGTCGGGAGGGTGTTCAATAATTAGTTCACTTGGTGGCTCTCCTTTGTAGGGCTTAATTAGGCTCACATCAAAAGCATTGTGGATGAGCCAATGGCTGGGCAGCTTGAGTTGATAAGCCATCTCATTGATTGGCTTCAAGATTTGGAAAGGACCATAGTATCTTTTGGCTAGCTTAGCATAATACTTTTGATGGCCCGTAGGGTTTTTGCCCGTCATTTGCCTCAATCAAGCCTTAGTAAACTTAAGTAAGACCCATTTTCTTTGAATGTTAAAAGCCCTTTTGTGCTTGTAAGCAATAGCTTTTTGCGTTTGCTGAGAGATACATATAGCCTCCTTAATCTTTTGAAAAGATTCTTGTAGGTCACGGCTATACTCATTGGCAACGAAGATCTTCCCATGTACTTTAGTAACAAGGGACTTATAGGTCTTCCGTCAATGATTTCAAAAGGTGCTTTTCCCATAGAAGTATGTACGATTATTGTACACATACTCTACAAGAGGTAAGTACTTTTCCCATTGTAAGCGTTGATCTACTTCGATAACATAAGTCTTATGTAGATAGAATATTGTAAGATTGGCTATCTCACTTTGGCCATCAGTTTTTGGGTGATAGGCCGAAGAGAAATTCAATCTTGTTCCTAGATTTTCAAAGAGACCTTTCCAAAAAAAACTGGTCATTTTAGGATCTCTAACTCACACAAGGATATTGGCGATCCATGGTGTTTGAAAATCTGTGATATGAAGAGAGTTGCCATTTGGTGTGCCTTAATAGTCTTTTTGACAGAAATAAAGTGTGCTTGCTTGCTAAACCTGTCGACTATTGTGCATATTCCCGTATTCCCATGGATAGACTTGGGTAATCCAAAGATGAAATCCATGGATATACTCTCCCATGGTGAATTTGGGATAGGCAATGGCTGGAGTAATCCAGGTTGCTTTCCTCTATCATACTTGGTCTTTTGGCATACCACACATTTTGAAACATACTCTTGTATGTCCACTTTCATAGTAGTCCAATAGAAATGTGTCTCTACTCCTAGGAATGTAGGTTGAATGCCTCTATGCCCCGGATAGGGAGGAGCATGGGATTCATACATGACTTTCTCACGAAGGGAGTGGTAAACACATAGCCTATTTCCATGGAGAAGATAACCATCCTGCAAGGTGAATGGTTCCTCTTTCTTCCCCAAAGAAAGGACTGACATTATGTCTTTAAAGTCAGGGTCATTAGCATACTCATCTATCACAGAAGATAGATCATTGTGAGGTACTATAGACACTGCATTAACTTTTGGTCGTTGTGAAAGTGCATCGGACACTTGATTGTGCTTACCAACAATGTGAGCTATACAAATATAAAATTGCGAAAGAAAGTTTGCCCACCTCATTTGTTTGTCGTGGGAAAGCTTGGTTTGGGTAATGAAGTACTTGAGGCTTTGGTGGTCTGTTTGTAAAATAAATGGAGTCCCCAATAGATAGTGCTTCCATGTGTCTAGGACATGTAGAACAATTAAAAGCTCTTTTCCGTATATGCCCAAGACCCGTTCATCTGTATTGAGCCTTCGGCTCTCATATGCTATGGCATGCCCTTCTTGAAGCAAGACTGCTCCAAGGCAATCACCACAAGCATCACATTGGACTAGCTTTGAGAGATCCGAAAGCATAAGGAATGGCTGGGAGGTAAGCTTCTCTTTGAGCTTGTCAAAAGCATTTTGCTCCTTAATAGTCCATAAATACTTAATGTTCTTCTTTGTTAAGTCATGTAATGGTCCTACTATTTGAGAGAATTTTGCTATGAAGTGTCTATAATATGCACACATACCAATAAAGCTTCTTAGCTCATGTAGATTCCTTGGATTAGGCCATGCTTTTATTACCTCTAATTTTGATGGATCCATACGAATACCATCTTGAGAGATAATTTAACCTAAGTATTGAATCTCTTGAAGGAAAAATTCACTTTTCTTTTGGTTGATTGTTCTCCCTCAATGCTTGAAAAATCACTTGGAGATGTTGCTTGTGTTCCTCCAAGGACTTGAAGGAAAAATTCACTTTTCTTTTGGTTGATTGTTCTCCCTCAATGCTTGAAAAATCACTTGGAGATGTTGCTTGTGTTCCTCCAAGGACTTGGAGCAGATGATGATATCATCAATGAACATTCCTAGTGAATTTGCGGTAGGGTCTAAAAGTTTTCTCCATTAATCAATTGATTGTGGCTGGTGCATTAGTCAAGCCAAAAGGCATGACTAGATATTCATAAAGACCAAACATTGTACGAAACGCGGTCTTTAGGATATCTTCATCCACTATCCTTATTTGATGATAGCCACTTTTAAGGTCAATCCTATTGAAGTAGGTAGAGCCTTGTAGCTTATCAAATAGATCTTCTACCCGAGGCATGGGAAATCTTTTTTTGATAGTGGTATGATTTACTGCTCGATAGTCCACACAGATATGGTATGTACCATCTTTATTTTGCACTAAAAGGAGTGGAGAACAAAAGGGAGAGGAGCTAGGCCTCACCATCCCTTTGTCAACTAGTTCTTGTACTTGCCTCAAGATATCCTCTTGGTGAGCTTGGGAAAATCAATAAGGAGGCTTGTTAGGCGATGAGCTTCCTGGTACGAGCTCAATTTGATGGTCATCATCTCGTTTTGGAGGTAAGTCCATAGGGATATCATCGATGAACACATGTTGGAATCCTTTGAGAAAATTAGACAAGTCTAACTCTTCTTGATTCCTACCATTTACATTTGATGAAACATTAGGATCTTTTAGGGACTCTTTGACAAAAATCATGTACGTAGAACCTGAGCTCTTCATTGATTTATCAAAAGCAGGAGGATTTACAAGTGGTATAGTATGACCAGACTCACTAGCATCTATATACATGTTCTTTCCCCTGTAGGTGAAGTAGATTCTCCTTTCAGGGAACTTCATGTTGGTAGCCATGCGGTTGAACCATGGTGCCCCTAAGATAGCATCCTCATGTTGGAGAGGAGAGATGAAAAAGTCTTCTTTGTCAACATAGCTTTGGACATGGAGCCTCAAATTACCAATCAAGGGAGTAACGAAGGCTCGCTATCCCTTGAAAGCAGTGTCGGTCGTTACAACGTCTCCCATCTCAAAATCTTGAATGTCCAACTTGGTGGCCAACTCTGTTAATATGAAGTTGTGAGTAGAGCCATGGTCAAGCTCCCTTACCTTTCCCCAAGCATAGGAGAGAGGTGCACCTTTGCAATGAGAATCCTCTTTTGGAGCTTCAATGGTGGAAGCTCTAGGAGTCTCATTGAGAGCATTTCTCTTGGAGCAAGAACGATAGCCATGTCCTTGCTCTCCACACTTACAACATCTATGGTCCTTGTGAAAATCTTCAAGCTCTTTAGGAGAGAGTTTATTTTTACCTTTATAAACTCCCTTTTCCTTGGACCGATTGTTGTTGTTGTTGTTGTTGGAATTACCTTGGGAAGAATTTTGGGCATTGCTTTTCCCCTTGGCATCACTTTTGTGTTTATTTTCCATGGGCGTGACATTCCATCTAGACCATTGTTGGAAGTTGATGCGCAAAGCAACCATGGTGTGGCGGATTACTTCGGTGATAGAACCAGGCCATTGAGAGTTGACATACTCGGCCATCTCTTCAAGTAATCCCACACGAAACTGTTGCTTTTGCTTGGCAAAGTCTATCTTTTGGAAGATAGTAGACTTGAGAGGTAAATCCCAAAACTTGTCTACATACTTGTGGATAGATTCATGAGATAGAAGCTTCAAACTGCGCCATTCGATAAGCACTTTGTCCTTTTCATCACTTGCAAGGAATTGCTTCATAATGGACACTCGTAGAGTTTTCCATGTCTTTGGGGCTTCACCATTGCCATGGAGGCTAGCCCACCATTGACGAGCCGATTTTTGACAGTGCATAGTTACATGGTATAGCTTGGAGGACTCCGTGAAGCCCTTGTCTCCAAAGGCCGCATCAAATTTGTGGATGAAGGCCAACATTTTGTCGGTAGCACCAAAGGTGCCATCATAGGTGAGAAAATATTTACTCTTTCCTCCCTCTTTGAACTTCTTGAGATTTTGTGACCTTTGCCATGCAAGGTATGATTTGCAATGACCTCCCCTCTTGTATTCTCTAGGAGAATGGCCATAGCTTTCGTCGAAACAGGAGGAAGGTGAAGAAGAATGAGAAGAGGGTGACCTCTTTCTTGCCCTTTTTTTTCCTTTGTTTCCTCTGCCAGTGATTCACTAGAGGTTCCCCAAGCCAACAGTCCCCAGCTAATAATACCAAAGAAATAGCAACACGCTATAACTAGCCATATGTGTGTGTGTGTGCGTGTGTGTGTGCGTGTGTGCGATTGAGCATTGCAACGACATTGACAATAGAAAGGTAGTTGAGCATGGCAATGACGGCTCCCTCTTCTTTGTGGTAAGGAATCCTTCACAGTGGTGGGCGTAGAGCGGTGAGTGACACACCCTTGCTCTCTTTGAGTTTGCTAGGTTATCTTGGTTGTGTGCTTGCAACCTCCGTTGCTTACATACGGTGCTTGGCAAGTCCCTAGCTCCGCAGCAAACACACACACATGCGGTAGACATGCACACTTGCTCATTCTCAGCCCTTTCCTCATCAAGTACATCATGTACATTTGCATTAGTAATAGGCTAATCAATAACATTTTCAAAAACCCCCATAGGCTGTACATTTGCCTCATTGGAATTTACATTCAAATATCCACTGAAAAGAGGCAACAAAGTTCATAAATGTCCTGTGAGCTTACATTACTATCTCTAGTACATGACAACAAGGGCTGAACAGAATCTTCCACAAACACAACATCTTGTGAGAACAAGATACACTTTGTTTGTGGATGATACAACCTTCTGCACATCTACCGCACGTGTAGGAGCTAGGGACTTGCCAAGAACCGTATGCAAGCCACGGGTGGCTGCAAGCACACAACCAAGCTAACCTAGCAAGCTTAAAGAGAGCAAGGGTGTGTCACTCACCGCTCTATGCCCGTTGTCGTGAAGGATTCCTCGTCATGAAGAAGAGGGAGCCACCACCATCGCACTCAACCAACTCGGTGCCACAATGCTCAATCGCGTGCACACACACACACACACACACACACACACACACTCTCTCTCTCTCTCTCTCGATCTCTCTCTCTCTCTCTCTCTCACTCACTCTCTCTCACACACACACACACACACACTCTCTCTCTCTCTCACTCACACACACACACACACACACACACACACACACACACACACACACACACACACACACACACACACACACACTCGTGAGCACACAATGGAGAAGGAGATGTAGATAGGGCAAGAGAACTCTTCTTTAGCATGCACCCTTCAAAATGATGGAATTAGGTCGCAATGGCCCTTTCATATGGGTTTGGCCCATTTGCACATAGGCGTCCACAGTGGCCGATCAAAGTAAAAATACTATCAAATGAGATATATGGTGCGCTTCTCATTGGTGATGCAAAGAATTACAAAAGCTACACTACCATTAAGGATGAATAAATTTCACTTTGATGAAATCAATCATTCAAGAGTTTTGGGCTTATGGATGAGTCTATCGATTAGTTAGTTATGGCTAAGGTTAAAACAACTACTCTACTAGTAGTAGCAAAGTTAGGAAGATTATCTCAATGCAAGATTCCCTAATTGTGCCTTTCAGTTGTCATTAGCCAACTAACTCTCACAACTCAAAACAAGAGCTTGAATTTTTCACTTTAAGATTAATGGAAGTCTTTTTCATGTCATTTTTCTTTTTTTCTTTTTGATCAAAATTATTTGCCGTGTGTGCTTATTTTGTATGCCCGGGCTTTTTGATTTTCAAAGAAAAGCGTCCGCATTGGGAACCTCGAGGGCTCTAGTACCATAGATAATACATTTGAGTGAAGTACCAAGTCAAAGCCGGGATTCTCTTCCAGCTTAAGATTTTACCTTTGTGGCACTTTTGCTTTTTGCTTCCATTTCCTTTGTATTCTCACTAATGTCTTTTGTTGTTTAGGTGAGCAAGCTTCTCTATGCCTAAAACACTCCTAAGGTCTCAACAAACACTCAGATAATTTTACCAACTAGGACTAGTGGTCAAGTGAATGAGTCATGGCCTCATAACCTCAAGGCTCATCTATAAGACTAAACTCTAGTTCATCAACCTAAGCAAAGACAAATTTATACATCTATAATGGCAGATAACAAAACATGACTAAATACACTAAATGAAACCATGAAAAACCACAATCAGCAAATATAAATATCCACAAGCATGAATCATGGAAACTAGTACACCTAGAGCTAATTTTGTTGAAGAAGATGTCCTCAGTCATGTGGATGGAGATCCATATAAGTTCTCTTAGTGCGTCTATACAACAATATCAAGCAAGAAGGAACTATATCTCTAGGAGGCATGTCAGCGTGAAAAGACCAAAAATTCATGGAAAACAAGCTGAAACAAAATCTAGACCCCTAAACTACCTATCTGTTACCAATTAGGGAATCAATGGAAGAGGATATTATATAGACCGGGTGGCATCCCTAAGGGTAGGCCTCTATCCTCATCATCTAGATAAACAAAAGCATTTTCAGTGAGGCCATAGTCTTCCGCACTCTCTATTATGGATTCTTCATCATCTTCTTGTGCACATATGTTAATCAAGAACCTCACTATGCATGGATACTCATCTTAAGCAAAAGAATAGGCATGTGCCACTGGAGAAACATACATTATTGGGTAGGGATCACTAGTAGTCCATAGTCATATCAGCCATTCTAAATCCTCAAATTTTTTCTCACACGCAAGTCCCTCTACCAAATCCCATTCATAAGAAAGTATAGGGTAGCATATGTGAAACACTTGAGAAAAATAAAAAGGGTACCTTTCATAAAAAATAGAAGCCCATGTCTCTGGTGAACTAGCCATCTCCGAGAACACATATAGATTTGGTTATGTCTTTAAAACATAAGGGTTGTTTTCTTGTGCTGCTTGATGTAATATGGTGAATTTGGGCTATGTGTTGGATTTGATAGGGTGCACTCTCGTTGTTAGTATAAGTATAAGGCTATGTATATGCAATCCCTCAATTGGAGAGTTGAGATGTCAGTGAAGGAAAATCAAGAGGATAGGGATCTGAAATACTGACGCGAGTGAGGACTCCCCCCTTCCTCGAATAGATCATACTCTTTGAAAAGTTGTCGTCACCCTTTGAAACCAATTGTTCCAAGCTTTAATGGATGAGTAATTTGACCAATAATTTTTTGCCATCCTAGGTGCTTCATCAATTTGCAAGGGTGGTAAGGTACTCTCCCATGATCTTACTTTCAATGTTGCTTTCGGTGGTGAACTTACAATGGGAGGTGCAAATTCTTTCTTGTTTTTGTGGATATTTACAATGGTAGGTGGAGGTTGTGTAGGAGTTTGTATTTCTATGGATGAACTACATGAAGCTTCATTTGACTTATTTATTCCTGAGCTAAGTAATACAAATCATTATCGCTTTGGTACCCAAACTAGCTCTAAAACAGGTGTGTAGTATTCCATGACCTTTTTCTTCCCGCGATCTTTAATCGGATTCATAGTTACAAGATTCAACTCACATTGGTCTATAGGTGACAGAGAAGGACACAATTTACGTTTAGGCACCCAGATTTGATCATTTCCTTCATAATAGCCTTGGGTTTCTAATAGTCACTTAGGAATCCAACGTATTATTTCCTTACATTTCTTGGGGCAAGTGGGGCGTCACTTACAAGGCTTCTATTTTGAACTAGATTGAGCATCGAAAGTGGTCACTAAACAAAGTTAAAGGGACCCATTTGTATGTTCCCCTTGAAAAATCACACCGAGTCTTGGGTGCCTCATTCTTTGTTTGAGCCACGGAAGTTGAAGATCTAGAGGGTTGTGTAATAGGGACACATGTTATAACCTCTTGGATATACAATGCTTTATTCTGTGTTCCCTCAAGAGGCGATAAATCAGGGATTGTCACTTGAGTGGCAGGGCTGAGAATTTGTTTATGTGTCACGTTACTCCCAGTTCCCCAATCGATAGTACACTTGGTTGCAGACATACACCTACATCCCACGTTTATGTTGCCCTCCATAGCACCTGCAAGATTCATGTGCAAGATTCCAAAGATAGTAGTTTTCTTCTTGTTCATAACCTGGACTTGGATGGTACTTTTGGATAAAGGCGGATTTCCTAACTGACACCACACTCTGTAGGATAACAGATTATGTTTAGCTCATGTGTCCAATAAAGCATTATATCACACTTTCCCAAAGGTGTTATTTAACTCGATGGGGTATCGTAGAGGTGGGTCAGAACCTACCAAATCATCCTTTGATTCAACTTGGAATGCATGTGTAACTCCAAGTTTGGCCTCTCGTTGGCACCTAATACGTTTTTTTGATCTTGAGCGTCAGCTTGAGCTTGTATCTTTTTCAATTTTGCTTGTGCCTTGGTTGCCTTCTTTTGATGAATATCACATAGCTCCCCTTGGCTTAAAGGATCATAGTATCTTTTAAATACTCCCATTGAGGAATCCAATGGTTTCCACTCCATCAAGAGTTTCCACACGAATGGTACCTTGTGGGGTGATTTCACATACTCTATTGTAGACATGTAGTAGTGTTAGTGTGTATACGCGCTTCACCAGGGGCACTTTTCTCCCACTGGGTTTTTTCCCCGGACATCCGGTGTGAAAGGACACCTTATCTCTTAGGGTTTCATATAAGCTTTGTAGCTCTGAGTTTGAACATACTCTATTATTCCAATACAGAGAGTGAGACTACAGAGATCTCGTACACAAGCTCTGTGTCTTCTCCTTCTCCATCTTCTTCCTACTCTGAGCTGCTGTCTTCCTTCTGTTTCCTGTTTCATCATCTTCAACAATTGGTATCAGAGCAAGGTGATTCCAGAGCCTCTACTTGCATTTTCGCGTTCGCGCGCGCAATCGTAGTTTTCAGGCAGTTTTCAGAAAATTTGTTCGTGGGAGCATCCTCGACGTTCCGGGAGTATTCTGAGCAGGTGAGCTGGGGTTTTACCCCCCTTTCGAAGCCGTTCAAGCCCTCAGAATTTTGTTCTGAGCAACGTAGCAGAAGTTACTTTCGGAGGCGTTTAGATCAAGAGGGTGTGCTTTTTGACAGATTTTCTTCAGGTAAACAGTTCTTTTGGGAAGCAGCTTGTCTTAGCTTTGTGCTGAGATTTTGTGTAGAGTTTTTCTTGGATTGGAGAGGAGATTTGTGAATCTCTTGGAGGTTCTTTTGCTCTCTTGTGTGCATCTACAGTATGGTTCAATCTACGGAGAAAGAGATTTTTGGTGCGTTTACATCCGAAGACAAATTGGATGGTACCAACTATTCTCTTTGGTCTTTTATGGCCAAAAATGTTTTGGTTGGTAAAAGATTGTGGGATTATGTATCTGGAGATGAAGTTCGTCCAGGTAGCATTGCACCTGCCACGCCTGGTCGTGGTGCAGCTGTTGGTGCAGGACCCTCACAAGTCACTCCAGAGCAAAAGAGATGGGATACTAAAGATGCACAGGCTATGGCTGTGATTGCCTTAACCATAAAGAGGACAATCACACCACATATCAGATCTTGCAGAACTTCTGAGGATGCTTGGAACACTCTGCAAGCTATGTTTGGAGGAAGAAACGCTGCCAGAATAGAGTTTTTGAAGAAACAACTTGACAAAATACAGATGGACGAAGGTGACGATATTGTCGAGCATCTTACAAAAATCAGGGATCTTAAAGAGCAATTGCTTAGCATTGATGAAGTGATTCCAGAGAAGGACTTGGTTTCCAAAACACTCAATTCACTACCACCATCTTATTTGACTTTTCAGACTTCTTTGACTCTGTCTTTGCGAGCTAATCCTGAGCCTCTTCATTTTGAAGAGTTAGTGGATTTGCTATTGCAGGAGGATCATTCACGTAAGAACAAGTCTTTACAGGTGGATGGTATGGATCATGCTCTTGTTGTACAGAAAAAAAACAAGGGTAAAGAGAGTGCTCATCACTCCAAGTCTGGTGCAGGACAGTCTTCAGAGAAGTCTAAAGGTGATTCCGACAAGTCCAAGAAGAAAGGTAAATGTCACTACTACAAGAAACCTGGTCACTACATTAGTGATTGTAAAAAGCGAATTGCTAAAGAAAAGAAGAAAGAGTCAAGTTTGGTTGTTTCAGCTTCTGGTGATTCTTCTACAGCTAAAGAAGAGTCTGCAAACTTTGTGCAGGATTCTTATGCTTTTGTAGTTTGTTTAGATTTTTCTGCTTACAGTGTTGACAAGACACAAATGATTTGGTACTTTGATAGTGGTGCATCCAGGCATATTACTTCAAGGAAGGATTTGTTTTGTTCATTGGATGCAACTCCAGCAGGAAAGAAGGTGACATGTGCAAATAATGCTTCTTATCCAATCAAAGGCGTTGGTAAGATTTTGATTACCATTTCAGATGGTTCAGATTTATGCTTGCCACATGTCTTATATGTTCCAGGGATCAAGAAGAATTTGTTGTCTGTATCCTCTCTTGCAAAAAATGGTCTTCGGGTCATTTTTGAGGATGACAGATGTGTTGTACGAGATCGAGAGAATGGTTATTCTCTTATCACTACAGGTACGCTGGAAAATGGACTATTTGTGCTAGATCGTTATGAAAAGCAGATTCAGGTATTGATAGCCGTTTTTCGGCTCTTTGTAATTGCCACAATGAGTTACCTCACCCTACCAAAATCACCCAAACACTGTGGCTATCCCTACCATTTCACTGTACATAGGCGTGCGTGAGTCACGGGACTTTTCCCATATCTTCTTCAAAAACCCTCAATTAGCTAGTCATTGGGCTAGTTGAGCCAAAAAAAATAAAAAATAATAATAAAAATAAAAAATATAAGTATATTATGGCCCATGCATATGTAAATATTTCTTTGTATATAGGGCCTAAATAAAAGATTTTTTCATAATTATTTTGGTATTTATTTAAATATTTCTACCTAGGTGTGTGTTATTTATGCTCTGTACATTGCCTCACCATTACCACAATTTTTTCTTACCATTTTTCATACTCTTTATTCCATATAGAAATATTTTCATGTAAGCTTCTCTTATATTTTGTGTAACTCCATCCCAACAAAAATCCAAAAAAACTAGTTCTATTTATGTGTATATTTTTTTCACTATTGTGATTTTTTCCTTCCTACATATATTCTCTATTACTCTCATAAATTAGACCACCAAAAATATTCATCTTTTTATGGTAGACTTATAATGAGAGAGATTTATTTTGACCCCTTTATATTTTTCCACCTATATTATTTATATTTGACATGTACATATTTTTAAGACCCCTCAATATTTGATTTTCTTAGTTGTACTATTCACTTATATCCTAATCTCAACAATATCTTCAATTATAGACCTACCAAATAAGGTCAAGGGTAGGTGGCATGCATACATGCACTATGGAGGGCTCACTCTTGGAGGTATTCAAAAGAATCATCCAAAGAAGGACCCCACAAGGACCTTGCAGTGGAAAAAACCGGTCGGTTTTGCTGAATTTTTAAAGTTCACTTGATCTCCGAATTTGAAAAGGTGATACAAACAAAAGTTGTAGCTCGTGGGCTGAACTTTTGTCTCAAATTTTTTCATATTTTTTTGAGCTACGAGCTGTGAGCTATGATTTTTTTAGTGGACCCCAGTTTTCCCATGCTATGCAGCCACACTCTCTCTTCCACTTTATCATTTTCCTCTTTCACACACACTTCTCCACTCATCATCCCCACCTCTCTCACCCCTCCTCTCTGCACCCTACTCACCTTCTCTTCAACCTTGAAGAATAAGAGAAACCATGGTAAACTCACACCTCCCACACCCAATTCCATTCAAAAATTGACCACCTAGTCTCATTTTTCCTCCTCCAAATTACCCATATCTATCAAAAAAACCACAAAATTCATCCTCTTCTCTTAAAAGACAGCATCATGGTGGTTGATTACTCAGCTTCAATTACCTTGTCTCTCAAGGAAGGTCAAGAGTGGAGAAGAAATGTACCGTCAAAGCTAGTGGACCGTCAACAAGCGTCAAAATCGGCCCTACTCAAGACACTTGGAGCATCAACCTTGTAAGAAAGCCACCTTTTCTTACCTCTTAAGAGTTTTTTTCTTCCTTATTTGTATCCTACAAGGATACTCCCATTGTAAATATCCAATTCCATTTGTAAATTAATACTAACTCTACTAACACTAACCCACTATGAAAAGTCCTATCACCTCCATTTCTCTCCTCTCTCTTTCCTCACCAACTTCTTGATAATTCCAAGCAAAAGAAATTAGATAAATTGCTGAAAATCTAACCCAACCATGGTTAGAGGAGTAACCCTAGCCTTCAAAATTTCTATAAAAGGAGGGTGTAGCTAGCACAAAGGGGGAGCCATAAGCAAGAGCACTATGCTATAGCTTGAGAAGCCAATCTCAACCTCTCTAGAAGGAGCTCTTGAGTGGAAGCTCATTGTCTTATGCATGTGCATGTGTTGTAATAGGGGATTAGCAAGGGAACTCTATGCCATTGTAAGAGAGAGAGTGATCATTCAATTGAGAGTAGGAAATCTATCATTTCTCCTACTAGTGTAAGCCCAACATTTGCTGAATCAAGGAGGGTGGATTTGGACTAAGCTTGGATATTTTGTCTCCCTTCCAACGTGAAGTAATGGACAACAATGATGCGTAAGTGTCTTGGTGTTTTTTGTTAAGTTCTTGATAGCTTGTTCTCTGGTGTTGTCATCAACCTAGCCATAAATCCCACATACTGTAAGAGGGCGACAGGGTGGAGAGGACTCCCCTGGCTTTAAGACAGTGATTGGGGTGGCTTTTCTTGTGATGTGTTGTGGTGAAATTTACGCAAGCTATGTTGAACAGATACTAATTTCACTTTGATTTGTCATGACAGATTTGTAAGAAGGTATTAATGCAACAAGCACCCCCTCCCCCTTTCTCTCTCTTTCTTAAATATATAGTTGTGTTTGCTTGATCATTGCCGATACGTTTCAAAGCAGCCCGAGCACTATCTCTCTCTCTCTCTCTCTCTCTCGTGTTTTAGGGTGTGAGAGTATTCCATTGGTGTTAGGGTTAGTGTAAATTCCTTGCTTGTTTGTGGGTTGCTCTAACGATTCTCCTCTTTTGCGTCCTAGTTCGCTCTTAAACTAGGTGGTGCCCCTTGTGTAGTTGGGATTTGACTGTGGGTTTGTTGTTTTGGTTTGTGTTGTGTTGTGCCCCAGCCCCATTGAGCAGCACGGGAGCCTTGAAGGGTGTCTAGAGGCCACTCTTCTTGTTGCCCGCCCCGGACCGCGTCAGTATGTATTGCAGAAACAAAGACTCAGGCCATGCAGGATGCTGAGTTGTGGCATGCTAGATTTGGGCATGTTGGTTATGGCAGTTTGATGACTTTACAACGTCATAATATGGTGCATGATTTGTCTTTATTGGAGATGCCACCAAGACATGTATGTGAAGGTTGTGTTCTTGGAAAGATGCATAGATTTGCATTTTCGCAGGATGGTTCAGTTAGAGGGACACGAAAGTTGCAGCTTGTACACAGTGATGTATGTGGTCCTATGAGGACGCCATCTATAGGAAACAGCCTTTATTTTGTGACCTTCATTGATGAATTTTCCAGGTTTTGTTGGGTGTATCCACTCAAAGAAAAGTCAGACGTGTTTGCAGTTTTTCAACATTATGTCGCCATGGTTGAAAATGAAACAGGTTGCAAAGTACAGACTCTTCGTACCGATCGAGGAGGTGAATACATGTCAGGTGCATTTAAGGATTTTTTGGGAAAGAAAGGCATTAAACACCAATGCACTATGCCATACACACCACAACAGAATGGTGTTGCAGAAAGGAAGAACAGGTCTTTAATGGAGACCGCTAGATGTATGCTCAAGGCTAAGAGTTTGCCTCATAAGCTATGGATGGAGGCAGTTGCTTGTGCAGCACATGTTTTGAACAGGTGTCCTACTCGTGCCTTGAAGACCATTACTCCATATGAAGCTTGGTATGACAGAAAACCTTCAGTCAGTTATCTTCGTGTTTTTGGTTGTCTTGCTTATGCTCACATCCCTCAGCAGTTACGTGGGAAGCTTGATGATAAGGCAATCAAATGTATATTTGTGGGGTACAGTAGTGGAAGTAAAGGTTATAGACTTTACAATCCTTCTACATACAAGATTTTTGAAAGTCGTGATGTAATTTTTGCAGAAACTACTGCTCAACCTATGGTTGCTTTTGATGTACCTCATATGCAGACACATGATGTATTTGAAGGTTTGCTTCCTTCTTTTGTGGAGAATCAAGAATCACAACAGGTTGATAATCTTGATCAATCTTTTGATCAGCATGTGACACCTCATGATGTAGAGGAAATTGTGCGTGAAGAGCAAGAAGTTCTCAGGGAAGAAAGAACCTTGCCTAAATGGGTTCAGAAAACTTTGCAGGATAGCAAGTTGGATGCACCGTTGCCACGAAAAACACGTGCTGGTACTACTTTTGGCAGAGAGCAAGTAGATTTGGCTTGCTTTAGCACTCTTTGTGATGCAGATGAGCCTAATTCATTTGATCAAGCTTTAGAGTGTGTTCAGTGGAAAGATGCTATGCAGCAAGAAATTGATTCTATTCATAAGAATCATACATGGGATCTAGTGGACTTGCCTACAGGTAAAAAGCCTATTGGTACAAAGTGGGTTTTTAAGGTAAAAAGGAAACAAGATGGTACTGTTGACAGGTACAAAGCGAGGCTTGTGGCAAAAGGCTATGTGCAACAGAAAGGCATAGATTATGATGAAACCTTTGCTCCTACTTCTCGTGCGTCCACAGTTAGAACACTAGTTGCAATTGCTGCTCATCATGGTTGGAAAGTGCATCAGTTGGATATCAAAACTGCTTTTTTGAATGGTGATTTGCAGGAAGAAGTTTATGTAAGTCAACCAAGTGGTTTTGTTGTAAAAGGTCAAGAGCAAAAGGTATGTAGATTGCGTAAAGCTTTGTATGGTCTCAAACAGGCTCCAAGAGCATGGTATGAGAAGATACATACTTATTTGATTGGCCAGGGATTTCAGAATAGTCCAACAGAAAGTACTTTGTATGTCAAAAAGAGAGATGGAGTTCCCATTATGCTAACACTTTATGTGGATGATATGCTTCTTACAGGTAATACTGCAGATGAAATTGAAGCGTTTAAAGATGCTTTGAGAAAAACCTTTGAGATGTCTGATCTTGGTTTGCTACATTATTACTTGGGTATTCAGTTTGTGCAATCAGAGGATGGCATATACATGTTGCAGGCAAAGTATTTTCATAAAATTTTGGACAAGTTTGGTATGCAAAATTGTAAGCCAATCTCTACACCGATAGAAACTGGATCAAAGTTGAGCATGCATGATGCTGGAGAAACTTTTGATCTACATACTTATGCAGCAACGGTTGGTTGCTTGATATATTTGGCAGGCAACACTCGTCCAGACATTCAATTTGGGGTTTCACAAGCAAGCAGATTTATGCACAGCCCTGGTATGCATCATTGGCAGGCTGTGAAGCGCATACTTCGTTACCTTTCAGGTACCCCTAATCTTGCCATGTTCTTTCCAAGGGGGGATATGTATGGAAAGCACAGTTCTATGCAGCTTCTTGGTTACAGCGATTCAGATTGGGCTGGTGATTTTGACACACGACATTCCACAAGTGGCAATTGTTTTTTCTTGGGAAATGCATGTATATCTTGGCTAAGCAAGAAGCAACCCACAGTGGCTACATCAACTTGTGAAGCTGAGTACAGGGCAGCTTTCACGGCAACAGTTGATTGTGTATGGATACGCAGGTTATTGGCAGATCTTTGTGAGTGTCAACAGGCACCCACTACCATTTTCACTGACAGTCAGAGTGCTATGGCAGTTGCAAGGAATCCAGTATTTCATGCAAGAACAAAGCACATAGAGGTTCACTACCACTATGTCAGGGAAAGGCTACATGTAGGGGAGATCACACTAACTTATTGTCCTACACAGGATAACATTGCAGATCTATTTAGGAAGGCGTTGTCACGAGAAAAGTTTGAAGCTTTCCGAAAAGCTTTGGGCTTACTCTCATACACATGATGATCTGCTACCTTGTACGGATTCACACCATCACTACAGGGGGGATTTGTAGACATGTAGTAGTGTTAGTGTGTATACACGCTTCACCAGGGGCACTTTTCTCCCACTGGGTTTCTCCCTCTGGACATCCGGTGTGAAAGGACACCTTATCTCTTAGGGTTTCATATAAGCTTTGTAGCTCTGAGTTTGAACATACTTTATTATTCCAATACAGAGAGTGAGACTGCAGAGATCTCGTACACAAGCTCTGTGTCTTCTCCTTCTCCATCTTCTTCCTACTCTGAGTTGCTGTCTTCCTTCTATTTCCTGTTTCATCATCTTCAACATCTATATGGTCCTTTTCTTGCATATTTCAAGTTTTTCTTCTTGTTATGCACTCCTTACATGAGAAATTTATCCCCAACCTTGATATCCTTGTTCTTTAAATGGCAATCAAACTATTTCTTTCGCCTATCTTTTTCCACAAGTGCATTTTGCACAGCCAATTGCCACTCTTCATCTAACCGCTCAAGGATACATAAATGCTGAACTAAAGGGTTACCATCCCAATTTTCTTGTGAAGCTACTCGAAGATTAGGAATGACAAACTCCCATGGCATAACTGCTTCTTGGCCATATACCATCTCGAATGGTGTACAATTAGTAGCCACTTTGTAAGCAGGATGATAAGCCCATAGAGTTGATGTCACCTTCAAATCCCAATCTGTGCAATAAACCTATACCTTCTTGGTCAAGATAGAAATTAAAGTCTTGTTAGTACTCTCAACTTGGCCATTTTCTTGTGGATAATAAGGTGTCGACTCATGGTGGGATATCATGAAGCTTGTCGTGAGTTCCTTTATCACTTTAATTACTAAACGAGCACCATTGTCACTCACAACATCAAAGGGACAACCAAATTGTGTAATAATGTTCTCAAAGAGAAACTTAGCAATTGACCTTGCATCAGCCTTGCGTGTCACCTTAGCTTCTGCCACTTTGTCACATAGTCAGCCGCAACAATAAAATATCAGGATTGAGTGTTATAGATTGCTGGACTAATTGGGCCTACAAAGTCTAAACCCCATTTTTCAAATGGTTGGGTCACTTTAATAGGATGTAAGGGCATCCGATCCCTCGGTTGTGTGGTCTTGTAACACTAGCATTCATCACATCCTTTTGCAAAAAGTGATGCATCCTTGAATAAGGTGGGCAACCCTGATTGCAACACCTTTCTAGCAATTAGTCCTCTTGAAAAATTTCCTTTGGCTATGCCCATGTGTGTTTCTTGCAGTATGTACAAATACTCATCCTCACGAGCACAATGTCTAAGAATATCGTCCTTTCTTAGCTTGTAGAAAGTACCTACAATTAGAGAATAAGGTTGGCATTCCTTTAGTAGCTTTTGAGCTTTATCCTTACGAAGCTCCTTGGGTGGAAAAACGTTAACTAAAAAGTTTACAATCTTCTCACTCCATTCAGGCATGGTCTCAACTACTAGGAATAGGGAAAATATCAGGCAATTCATCATCAATTCTAGTAGGGGCTTCAACGTTGGGTATGCAAGACAAATGATCAGCCATGGAATGCCTTTTACAAGGTCTCACCACAATGGTAAAATCAAACTCAAGAAGAGTTAATAACCATCGTGTAATTCTTCCCGTGGAACATGGTTTGTTTACTAGATACAACAACACTTAATGATCCACATAAAAAACAAACTTGTTTGCAAGAAGGTAATAGCGAAATTCCTTTACTTCATAAATCATAGCTAAACCTTCTCGCTCTGTAGTGGTGTAGTTCCTTTCAGCATCATTTAGTTGGTGACTTGCAAAGCTAATAGGGTAGTCCAATTTATGTTCTCCTGGTTGAGCTAAAACACACCCAATAGAAAAGTTCGATGCATCAATGCATCAATATGCACATGAAAAATACATTCCAATCGGGAACTCATAGGATTGGGGCACTTGTCAAGGCCCTTTTTACTAACTCATGAGCATGGTCACACTCCGCGGTCTAGTGAAACTCAATAAGAAGCTTGTACAATGGGCAGGCTATCTCGACAAAGTTTAAAATAAATCGTCGATAATAACCAACATGGCCATGAACCTTTGAACTCCTTTATAGTTTGTAAGTGGTGGAAAATTGAAAATGGTTTGAATTTCGCTCTCATCTGTGGAGATCCCATTCTTGGACACTGTATGTCCTAAAATGACTCCATGTCTAACCCAAAATTGGCACTTAAAAGGGTTTAATGAGATGCAATACAATCTGCACCTTTCAAACACTTTTCATAAACATGATAGATATTCTTTCCACAAAGAATAAACACAAAGGTCATCTAAAAAGTCTTTGCAAAACTCCCTTAAATATTCCCTAAAAGAGTGTTTATTAATCTTTGGAATGTAGCAAGGGCATTGGTTAAGCCAAAAGCCATAACACAAAATGCGAACACTCCAAATTCAGTTATAAAAGCGATTTTAGCTTGGTCCTCAAGTGCAATCGTGATTTGATTGTAATCAAAGTACCCATATAAAAAGCTATAAGCTTCCTTTCCTGCAACTCTCTCAAACACATGTTTTAAATATGGCAAGGGATAATGGTCTATCCTAGTGGCAACATTAACCTTCTTGAGATCCATGCACACTCTGAGTTTCCCATTCTTTTTTGGCACAATAACTATTGGAGACACCCATTCTAAGTGGTCAATAGGGAATATGAATCCACATTTGATAAGATTTTTGAGTTCTTCCTGAATAATCTTTGCATACTTAGGATTCGTTGGGTAGGGTCTTTGTTGGACTGATTTAGCAGTGCTAATCAAATTGTATGTTGCACTATGGAAGGTGGAACGCCCTTCATGTCGTGATATGTCCAAGAAAATATGCCCTTAAATTCCTTGAGGAGCTCCTTAAGTACATATTCCTCAGTTTGTGATAGGTCTTGGGCAATGAAAATAGGTTTGTACTCCTCACTTGGGTCTGCTAATTCTATCTCTTTAACTATTGTCGGACCATCATAGACTCCATTACTTCCATTAGTAGGTGTTCTTTGGGCCTTTGTATACACAACCTTACGCTCCTCCGTCGTGTAGGATTTGGAATGATCAACTGCAGGGTGTAAGACCGTGATCTTGTTGTGTTATGGACTGTAATTTTGCTTCCATTTGCCTTAGTCAAGATAACTCTCGATTTTGGCATCTCCTTATAGTACGGCTCAACTTTGGCTTCTCTGCAGTCTCTAACTGTGCAATGTCAATGGGTTGTGGGCTACACCACATGTCGCTTTGAAGGTATTTACCCCAATTATCTACCAGCTTTCAATGAGCATCACATGACCCCATATAATTGAGCCATTCTACTGTAGATTTCTTTTCATTTATCATAGCACGTACATTCGCTCGATATTATCGCCTCTTATATTGCTTACTCCTCTTATCTAATTTTATGTTATTGCTGGCCTCTAGTGTAGAGTCACTAGATGAATTGCTACTCATGTCTTGTCCTCTCCATGATAGATTGTCATCTAGGGTATCATTGGGCCTTGAATGGTTTGTCCCCATATTTACACCAATATTCAACTCAGATTGTTTGTCCTCAAAGTCAACTTTAATTGATGATTCCGGCTCCAAATGGTATGGGCTATAGTCTTCTGAGATGCTACTGGTTCCATTGTCAGTCAAGCCTTCATCTTGTAGGTCATCAACAGCTATATGCATTGCTCCTATCATATTTAAAAGTACGAGTTGTGGCACTTCGTCCCCCACAGGTGTTACCCAAGTCATCACTCTATTTTCCCAAGTGTCTATCGTTGCCACTAGGTGGACCCAGTCCACGTTGTTAGACTCAGCCATTCTAGGTAGAACATCCATATAAGCCTAGAATCTTCCCAATATCAATGTCCTTTTTACACGTGTAACAATACTACACTGGGGCTGAGTGAATTGTGGTGTTAGATCGATGGTCAATTATAAATCTATTTCCTAGAGGATGTGCTTGACCAGTCACAAGATCAACTCGAATGAGAGAGTCTTGGAACTATAAGTAGACATGGTTTTTAGACTAGTCATGCACCGTTTTTGCTTCCCTCATGAAAGAAAGTCCTAAGATCATCTTAGATGACATAGTGTGCTTGGAAAAATCCATAATAATGAAGGCGTGCCTTACCTTGTGTCCAAGAACATTGATCTTGAGATCTTCTAGCATCCCAATAGGTTTAACGATGGTTCCATTGGCCATCTTTACCACTGTGTTTGTAGTCCCAAGGTGAAGTCTCCCCATAGATTCCCAACAATTTTTAGTTACAATGCTAACCCTAGTGCCCCCATCAAGGATTCCCTTCACAATTAATCCTTTGGTAGTGATTGGTAGGGTCGCATTGGATTCATCACCTTCAAAGTACTATCCTAACTTGTTTACAGGTATTTCAACAGCGTAGTTCTCATCCAGGTTGGATTGTGGATCTAAGGGTTCCTCCTCTATTGGCACTTCATTAGACCTATCTATCGGTACAAACTGTGGTAACCCGACTTTCAATCCTCCATTGAGGAAATCTCAAAGAGCTAGGAATAGCTCGGGGTCTCCATATAGTTTAGACATGATGGTGGTGGTTCTAACTTCTAAAGCCATGAAATCCATCAATTTGGCAATATTGAACGGAACTTTTTGGGCTTCAGTTCCTTGACATGGGGAAGATGGAATCTCCATTTCTTCAATAGGTTCAGGTAATCCCTCTGTAAACATTCCCTCCAAGAATAAGGGAGTACGCCCACTTCCCAATGACTTAAAGTCACTTTCTTCTTGGATGACACTAGGTATGGCTACTGGTCTATGGTCCTTGTGAGATTGGGAAACATTGTGTCTATAATTTGGATCTTCTTAGGTGTTGGCTCTAGCTCTTTTTGGGTCTCGTCTAACAAAATCCTTAATTGCTTGACTCACTCGATCTCCTCTATAGGGTTTGGGTACGTTCTGATCTCCTTCCTATGTTCCTTGGGTTGTGTCCATTGTTTCTCATCATGATCCTCCTTTTTTTTTCTTTTCTAATTGCCATTTTAGTCTCCATGGGCTCATCAAAATCAGAATCATATACACGGGGTTGTCACCAATCCCTATGCTAGTTCTTGAATTGGGGTTTGACTTCACTGCCTTTTATGATCTCTTCCTTTGCGTTTTCTTCTTCTTCCTGGATTGGATGATTGATGCCACGTCTCTTTCAAGAATATGATTTTGGTTTTGAAGCATCGATTGTGTGAGTACATTTACTGGTACCACCGGTGTACTTTGTGATGGCACCTCAATAATCTCAGTTAAGTTCAATGGCGTGATCTTTGGTGCATTCGGATTATTAGGACATTGGGCAATCAAATGATCTATGCCACATTGATTACACATGAGTATCGGCATTGTAGATGTGTTCCCTTGATTGGAATGCACTAGTGTGGCATTATTTTGTAGTCTACACTCGTAGCATTGAAGAGGCATTCTCTTGGTAGTGAGATTGATATTTTGTCCTCTTGGTGCAAGAGTAGCTACTTGATAAACCGGTTTGACTTGTCCCCAACAATCTTCCATGTAATATATGTGACACTCTTCAAGAGTATCCATCCCATAGGAAATACTAGTGTCTAATTTTTCCTCATAGCCATCCAAACAAGCACTAGATGGCTCGTAACCCATATGATTCACAGGGGTGACTTTTGGATGTGAGAGATACAGTCCTAGCACTAGAGGTGGTAGATGCATAGCTTGAACAACATTTTGGCCTCTAGAAACCATGTGTTTCAATGGTTGCTCAACAGGTGGGACAGGCATCAATGCAGGAACTCAAGGTGAATCCGTCTAGGCCAAAGCTGGCCTATTTGCCATCACACGTTTGAACATTATGCAATCCTTATCTTGGTGATTGTATCTACCACATGCATTGCAATTCTTGTTGAATTTTACTCTAAATGTAGTAAGGCATTCACTAGTGCTATGTGCACCAAAGCAAATTGAGCACCATTGTCGTTCCCTTCTTGGATACATATGATTGTTTTGTGAAGAACAATTATCTCTAAGACTTTCTTGAATGGACTTGGTGAGACCTACCAAAGTCTCAAATATCTTTGGCTCTTTAATAGTAGGATTTATGGTCATTGGCTCATGCCCCGAGGCTTGCTAGCTAGTAGACTTTGGTTTAGAGGACACTCTTTCACCTACAATCATTAAATTGTCTTCCATTGGTAGTGACTTCCTCCCACGTAGTAATACCTCTAATGACTAGGCCATTATAGAAATTTTCATGTTGCAATCCTTGGAGGCATCTATCAAGCAATTAGTTATTGTTGAAATGCTCATTTACAGGAGTACAAGAGTTTAAATGCTTCAGACGACTGATAAAGTATCTCACTGACTTGCCTTCCTCACGTTTGGCCTTTTGTAGCTAAGATGCTACACCCCAAAGCACACCTTCTTGTATATACTCCTTGAGGAACAATCTCCGAAGAGTAGGGTAGATTGTTTTCTCTTATATCCTTAAGGTCCTATACCGATAGCTAGCCTTTCCACTCAAAGTAAGGCTTGAAGCATTGCACTTATGTAGTTCATTGTGCTCTCCTAGGGAATCACATACTTGTTCAAATACTTTGATGTGATTTTGAGCATCTTTGTCTCCATTGAATTTTTGTGTAAGCTTTGCAATCTATACCGCTTTACTCCTAGGTTCTCTTTCAGGCGCGTGACGTATATTCTTTGCAATAAATCGACCTATCATTTGAGAAAATGCTGCCAAATCACCTATGTGAGGAGGTATGGTCAGTGGAGGCACTCCTGGAATCATATGTGGGACGGGGGTTGGATACTATCCCTGGCCTATATGTAGCCACCGTAGGATATGGAATATGCCTTGGCACAGGCCCACTCGGATAAGGGCTCGAGAATGGCACTCATGGAGCATATGTTGTTGGTACAATCGAAGGTGTAGGAGCCATGTGTGCATAAGTGGTTACATGCACAAATGCTCGAGGCCCAGGGGTAGGTACTATGCCACTAGGTAGCAGTAATGCACTAGCCCTAGAGGCCATAGAGTAAGTGCCACAATTTCTATGAGAGGAAGTGACACATAGGCATCCACATTGGCCGATCAAAGTAAAAATCTTGTCAAATGAGATATGTGGTGTGCCTCTCATCGTCAATCACCCAAGCACCTATAGGACCGACAAGCCCGGTCCCTGACTCACGGTCCCTGACTCAAAACAATGTGATATACCGTCCGTGGATGTTAACTGAGTTGACATCCATTTGAAAAGTTCAGAACCAAGTGATGGGGAGCTTTGGGCAGTCACCAAGCCTCCTATTTGCCAATTGTTGACTCCAATGAGCCGACGTTCGCTTGTAATGACTTTAACACAAAGTTCAGAACCAAGCAATGTGAAGCATTGGGCAGTCACCAAGCCTCCTATTTGTCGGTGCTGACTCCAGTGCATGACCCATAATCACATCATCACACATGTCTCTGTCATCAACGATTAACAACAGGCTAGAGGTATGCCTCAATAGTTGGTGCATACTTTGCATGACAGTAAATTGGATACACCTTTGTCTAGTCATACTCGTTGTCATAAAAACTAATATCTAACTAGCCCAAATGATTTTCTCATATTAAATGATCATTTAGTGTAGGAGAATAAACAAGAACAAGGGTTAGAATATAGGTCTGTGCTTTAGATGCATCTTAGCATGGGACCAAAGGTAATGGGTCCAAACGAGAGATGGTCTATCAAAGAGCAATGCTAATGGAGCTTAAAGATCCTCAGGCTAGCTTCCCTAAAGATCTCCAAAGATTAGTGCTCAAAAGTCCTTTGACCTTAGGTAACCTTAGGTAAGCTAGGTTTAGGCTTGAGGTGGGAACCCGGCCCAAGCTTGAGGTGCTTTTCGTGCTTGATGACTAAGATGCTTGAGGTGCTTGTCATGCTTGCCAACTAGGGAGCCTTAGGTGCTTGTGGGAACACCACCCATGCTTGAGGTGCTTTGTCATGCTTGCTGACTAAGGTGCTTGGGGGTAAGGTGTCCAAAAATTCAAATCCCATCCCTACAAGAGAGGGGGCGAGCCCTAAATCTAGGGGGATGAGAGAGAACACACACACCCTCACACAAGGCAAGCTTGTACAAATAAAGCAAAAGAACCACTTGTCAAGCTCCTCCTCATGTTGCCCTCATGGTGTGCCTAAAGCCTATTGGTTGGCCTCCCAAGGGGTCCAATGATAACTTAGTTAAATTAATTAATTGTTTTTTCATTTATCAAGTCATCTCTCTCAAAGGGGGACACTTGTCCCAAGACTAGCGTGCTTGCTTGATATGCCTCTTGCTTGTGATTGGCTAGGCATGGAGGGGTCCAATGAGCTTCAAGCTTGAGCTACAAGGGGGGTTGACCAAGGAAGCTAGGGGCATGCTTGGGGGGGTATACTCTCCCACACACACTCACACACACTCTCATTGTGTGTAGTGCAAAGTGCAAGAACTCCCTCTCCTTCTCCAAGCAAGTAGAGAAGTTGAGAGCCTACACCAACACTCTTGGCTATGGAATTCAAATCTAACCAAGAGCCATGCTTCAATGCTTAAGCTTTCCATATTCTCCATCTTCATTACTATGCTATTATGTATGCTAGCAAGAAGAGAGATACAGAAGGTTTGCTCATAGCTAAATTATCTCAAGGAAAGGATTCCTTGAATTGAGTAGGGGTAATAGTGGAGGAAGGGAAGCTCAAGGTGAAGAAGTTCAATGACAAAAACTACAAACATTGGAAGATGAAGATTGAAGACTATCTCTACTAGAAGGACCTTAATTTGCCACTAGGCGATCTTGCAAAGAAGCCCGCAACAATGGCAGATGAAGCATGGATTTTTCTTGACCAAAAGGCATTAGGAACAATCCGGCTAATCTTGGCGTCAACGGTGGCCTTCAACATTTTGGAGATGAAGACCACGAAGGAATTGATGAAGTCACTTGAACGGCCTCTACAAGAAACCATTAACATCCAATAAGGTATTTCTCATGAAGCGCTTGTTCAATCTAAAGATGGCAGTTGTAGAACACCTAAATGACTTTAACACCAACATAATTCAGCTTCGATAGGTGAAAATAAATTTTGATGACGAAGTGCAAGCTCTCCTTATAGTATCATCTCAACCGGATAGTTGGGACAGCCTTGTGATGGCTGTAAGTAATTCTATCTCTAGCACAAATACTCGTAAGTTTGATGATGTTATGGGTATTCTCCGAAGCGAGGAAATGCGAAGGAGAAGCACAGGAGAAATATCAAGTGCTGCACTATTGATGGAAATAAGAGGAAGGCCTAAGGAGAGGTTTAAAAACCAAAAGGGTCGTGATCGCTCAAGACGGAGCAAGTCATGCACAAAGTCAGTTCTAGAATGTTGGAACTGCGGCGACAAGAAGGGCCACGTCAAGAAGGCTTGCCGTCCAAGAAGAAGAAGGAGTCTGACCCTTAAGACAACAAGCCACATTGGAGGCCAATGTGGCAGGTAAAGTAGAGCAAGATGCTCTAATTCTCTCATTAGACAACGTGTCTAATTCTTGAATAGTAGATTCCGGGGCTTCATTCCACCACACAAGCAACATTTCCAAGATTACACCAAAGTTAATTTTGGGTATGTATACTTGGGAGATGATGAAGCTTGTGAAATTATCGGAAAAGGTATAGTTTGTGTCAAAACTACTAACAGAAATGAATGGAAGCTTAAAGATGCTAGGCATGTTCCTTCTCTTTGCAAAAAAATTGATCTCTACAGGACAATTGGACGGTGAAGTTCACAACATTGCATTTGGAAACAAGGGTAGAAGATTTCAAAGGGATCTTCGGTGGTTGCCAAGGGAGAAAAGGTCGGTACACTTTACTTGTGTACTGTTAGCACGCAATATTCAACTTGTGCAATACCTGCAGAAGTTGACAGTGTGGTGTGGCACTATCGGCTTGGGCATATGAGTGCTAAAGGAATGCAAATCCTTCAATCAAAGAAGCTTCTACCTGGTTTGAAAGAAGTGGACTTAGAGTTCTATGAAGATTGTGTTTACGGCAAACAAAAGAGGGTAAAATTCCTAAAAGAAGGAAATGAAAGAAAAAATAAAAAACTTGAATTGGTTCATTTTAATGTTTGGGGTCCTGCAAGTGCACCATCCCTTGGTGGCTCATTGTACTATGTAACATTCATAGACGATGCAACTAGAAAAGCATGAGTTTATGTCATGAAGATTAAACTCGATGTGTTTTCCATATTTCAAAGGTGGAAAGCCTTTGTGGAGACTGAAGTAGGTACCAAGGTTAAATGCCTCAGATTTGACAATGGAGGCAAATATTGTAGCCAAGCTTTTGAAAGCTTGGCTAGCAATGGTATACAGAGGCAAAGGACAACCCCAAGGACACCTCAACAAAATGGAATTTCTGAAAAGATGAACAAAACAATCATGGAGCGATCACGAAGCATGCGGCTAAATGCAAGCCTACTGCTTGAGCTTTGGGCGGAAGCTGTAAGTACGTCTATGTACTTAATCAACCGGTCACCCTCAATGGCATTGGATGGGGGAGTTCCAAAGGAGGCATGGACAAGTAAACCGGTGAATTATTAATTTTCTCAAGTGTTTGGGTGTGAGGCTTTCATGCACATAGATAGAAGCCTAAGATCAAAGGTAGATGCAAAGTCCAAAAAGTGTTTCTTCATTGGCTATGGAGGAGGTGACTTGGGGTATCGCCTATGGAATCCTGAAGATGGTAAATTCTTTAGAAGTAGGGATGTAATTTCAACGAACAAAATATGTACAAAGACTACTTGGAAAGAAAACAAACAAAAGAAACAGGTGATGAGTACATGGAGCTTGAGGATGGTAAAGACTCAAGGAGTGCAAATGATGACAACATGCAACAACTTCAACCAAATGAGGAGCCTCAACCTATTTCTCGAAGTTCCACAAGAGCAAGTAGACCTCCATAAAGGTTTGTTCCTTCCTTCAACCATCTCTTGATCTCAGATTCTGGAGAGCCAAAATCATATGAAGAAGCTATGCATCACGAATCCAAGGAAGAATGGATAAAGAGCATGCAAGTGGAGATGGACTCATTACATCGCAACCAAACATGGGGTTGGTTGAGTTTCCTAAAGGTAAGCGGGCACTTCAAAAAAAATGGGTGTACAAGATAAAAGACGAAGAAGGTGGGAAGAAAAGGTACAAGTCTAAGCTTGTGGTAAAAGGGTTTTCTCAAAAGAAAGGTATTGACTTCATTGAATTATTTTCTTGTGTTGTAAAATTGAACTCAATTAGGCTTGTCTTAAGCCTTGTGGTTGCTCATGATTTAAGTCTTGAGCAAATGGATGTAAACATGACATTCTCTCAACGTGACTTAGAGGAGAAAATTTACATGCTTCAACCAAAGGGGTATGAGGTAAGGGGTAAGGAGAAAATGGTTTGCAGATTAAAGAAGAGTTTGTATGGTTTAAAGCAATCATAAAGAAAATGGTACTTGAAGTTCAATTGATGGATACTGGATCATGGATTCAGAAGGAGCAACTTAGATCATTGTGTCTACATGAAAAATTTGGGAGATGGGAAGTTCATCATCCTAATGTTGTATGTTGATGACATGCTGATTGCAAGTGCTAACATGCAGGACATCAAAGACCTAAAAGAGGAGCTATCTAAATCTTTTTCAATGAAAGATTTAGGTGCTGTAAAGAGGATACTTGGTATGAAGATATCAAGGGATAGGACAAAGAAGACAATAAATTTATCTCAAGAGGATTACATCATCCAGAAGGTAATAGAAAGGTTTGCAATGCAAATGCAAAAATGGTTTCTACACCTTTGGGTGGTCACTTTAAACTAACCAAGGATATGTGTCCAAAGACACAAGAGGAGATAGCCTATATGTCTAAAGTTCCATATGTGCAGCGGTAGGTTTTTTTATGTATGCTATGGTTTGGACAAGGCCATACATTGCACATGCAGTGGGAGTTGTAGGTAGGTTCATGGACAATCATGGACAACCCAGGTAAAGAGCACTGGCAAGCTCTGAAGTGGATACTTAGGTATCTGAAAGGGACAACAAGAAATGCTTTGTATTTTGGAGGAATTGATATTTTTCTTCAAGGGTATGTTGATGCAGATATGGCAGGTGACAAAGATACTCAAAGGAGCACTACTGGCTATGTCTTGATGGTTGGAGGCACAACAATAAGCTAGGATTCAAAGCTGCAAAAAGTGGTCTCACTTTCTACCACAGAAGCAAAGTATGTAGCAATGAAAAAGGCAAGCAATTTTTTTTTGTGTCTTCACCAATTCTTAGAAGAGCTTGGATTCAAACAAGACAATTGTGTTTTGTACAGTGATAGCCAAAGTGCTATCCATCTTGCGAAGAATTCAACCTTTCATTCAAGGACAAAGCACATTGAGGTGAGATATCACTTCATACGCACTCTTTTGAAAGAGGGACAACCAAAGCTCGGAAAGGTGTATACAAATGAAAATCCTGCAGACATGTTTACAAAGGTGGTCAACAAGGAGAAGTTGAGCTTTTGCTCATCTTCAATCAACATTCAAGGATAAGAAGCTAGGATGGAAAGCAGTCACAGGTTTGGTGTGGAGATCAGTCTCCAAGTAGTGTGAGATTGTTAATTATGGAGCCTGATTTACCCCTTGTAATTTTTTGTATTAAAAATGCACATTTGTAAGACCCCCGTTATGAGGAGAAGCCATTGTGTGTGAAGAAAAATCACTCACAGGAAACCAAAATTTCACGATCGGAATATTCCCTTTTGCCGAAAAATTATGGCCGGACGATGGTCGAAAAGTGATCATTGGCTGGTGGCCAGTGGTGGCCGGTTTTGAAGGCGGACTTGTCTTCTCAAGGGCGGCCACACTTGGACATATTTAGGGGTCTGATTTAGACTTGTCTACACAAGGGTGGCTACACACGACTGCCTCTCATGAGAGAGGGTAGCTCTTTTGGCCTATAAAAGTAGGCCATTTCCACACACATTTCATAGTGTGAAGTTGATGCAACAATGTGGACATGAGGTGGTGAGAGTGAAGCAAGGTGGGAGTTCTATTAAGGGTATAATCTCTTTGTAACCTACTTGTTTGAAGTACTAAAGCCATTAAGTGGCTGCTTTCCATGGATGTAGCCCACATTGGGTGAACCACGTATATCGTGTGTGCTCTCTCTCTCTCTCTCTACTCTATAATCTCTTGTGTATGAAAATTTGTCTCTCTCCATTAAGTAAGCTACTCAAATATATATTTAGCTACATCATATTTCCTAACATATGTTGCTACCATCAATTAAGTCCACCCTCTATGCTCACAAAGTAATTCAACAAAAGTACTTTCTCTGATTTTCACTACTCTCAAAGTTCATAGGCCATTTCCATTACATTGGTATTAGAGCATTTGATTTTTCTTTTCTTGCTTAGAAGAGAGGTCCTTAAGTAGCCTATGAATGGTTGATTTTGTTAATTATATTAGGGTAAGTGGGACTGGGATCTATTATTGGTTTTGTTGAGCCCACTATGTGGGATATGGTGCACATCTCGAGAGATATGGACTTAATAATGGAGTCTTTTTAGACTTGCCTACGCCTTTACCATTATTGAGCCATAAGAAGTCTAAAAGGAGCTAGCCCTCGGCAATTCTGCAATATTAGACCCACTCCACTACTCTCTATAATCAACCACTTCGAGCCATGGGTGTAGATACTTAAGTGTGATTTTTAAAGGCTAAGAGAAGTAGCAACTAAGGTTTTGAATTGCCAAAGCATACACTAAGTAAGTATAGAAATTTTGTTAATATGACTGACAATAACCAAGAGAGTTCATGTGCTGTTGATGATGCCCCCATGTTTGTCAATTATCTTGTTACTAGGTTGCAGCAAGCTATGGGCAACCCTGCTTTGCAAGCCGAAGTTACTCAACAACTTCGCGCTTATCGGATTTCCCTTCCTCTCCAAGAGGAGAGAGAACATCCCTGGATTTTTGAACAAATGAGGAAATATGGTATATCCCATCTATATGTATTATGATTTTGGGGATTAACTCTTATACTTACTACTTTACATGTGGTCTTTGACTCCGACTATAGGGGTGCAGGACTTATGTACCAATGTCTTTTTTATGTTACAGGTGATTCCAAAATATAGATTGACTGCACGAATGTGTACTGTCACTGACCCACAAAAAATAGAGGCAATTAACTCCAAACTCTGTAAAGGCAAGAAACAAGTATATGTGGCCCACTTCAAGGCTAAATTGACTCATAAAACTCATCTCCGTCCTTATCTCGTGAGAGCTTGTAAAGCACAAGGGGCTCCATATGGTTTTTCCCCCTTGTAAATGAAACCATCTTTGAATATATGATTATCTTTACCTTTCTTATTATTTATCTTTGAAAGCAATTAAGTTGGGTGGCATCTATAACATGTGGGAAACCAATGCATCACCTGCATACGGTGCCAATGCTAACTCAAAGTTGTGTTGTTTCCATGGGTGCAGGTGAGGGTTACCTTCTCAACTATGGTTTTCAAAGTTCCTTGGCTTGAAGATGGCGGACTATCATATCTTTTGGCTCTTGATTCTAGCATTTATGTATAAAGACTATTTTGTACTATGAATGGAAATTATACCACCTTTTCATTGACATAGTTTCTAGTGTCTTTTGTAATTTGAAAAGATTCTTTGGTGTATATGTTGTATTGTTATTGGAACACACACACACACACACACACACACACACACTCTCTCTCTCTCTCTCTCTCTCTCTCATGAGCACACAATGGAGAAGGAGATGGAGATAGGGCAAGGACACTCTTATTTAACATGCACCCTTTAAAATGAGGGATTTAGGTCACAATGGCTCTTTTATATGGGTTCGGTCCATTCACACATAGACATCCTTATTGGTGATCATCCAAGCACCTATAGGATTGACAAGCTTGACTCAAAACAATGTGATATGGCATTTGTGGATGTTAATTGAGCTGAAGTCCATTTGCAAAGGTAAGAACCAAGTGATTGGGAGCTTTGGGCAGTCACCAAGCCTCATATTCACTCGGTGCTGACTCCATTAAGAGGACGTTTGCTTGTAATGACTTTAACACAAAGGTCAAAACCAAGTGACGAGGAGCATTGGGAAGTCACCAAGCCTCCTATTCACCAAATGCTGACTCCACTGCATGACCCGTAATCACATCATCACATGGGTCTCTGTCATCGGTTAACAAACTTGTAACCTTTGCTTTCAACACTATAACCAACAAAAATACATTTGACAGCCTTATCATCCAATTTCTTGTGCCGCGTTTGTGGCACAAGAAAGAATATGCCAAACATCCAAAAACATGCATGTGCTCGATAGAAGGCTTTCTATCATGCACCAAAGCATATGCCAAACATCCAAAAACATGCATGTGCTCGATAGAAGGCTTTCTATCATGCCATTTTTCATATGTAGTCATAGATTGAAAATATTTTGTAGGACATCTTGAGGCCAAAACAAATGCGGCAAAGTTTGACTCTTGACAATACATTGTGCCATTTTTCGTAAGTGACCTATTTTTCCTCTCAAAAACACCATTTTGCTGAGGCATATAAGGCACTGTACATTGGTGTTTTATACCACGACTAGCCAGAAATGCATTAAACTCATGAGACATATACTCCCACCCTTGATCAAAATGGAGGGTGCCCATAGTACATTTTAAGGCATTTTTAGCCATAGCCAAAAATTATTTGAAGCACATAAATACTTGAGACTTTGCTTTAAGCGGATATACACATGCATGCATAGAGTAATCATCAATGAAAGTCACAAATTAAAGGTAATTACCCACGGAAGGAGCTTACATGGGCCCACAAACATCACTATGCACAAGATCTGCATGTGGCCCTAACTAAACCATCCTTTGAAAACTTTGAACACTGCATCTTATTGAAAATATAGCCTTTACAAACATGTTTGATAGGTACTTCAAGAGGCGGCAAAGAAGCAACCATATTAGATTTTTGCAAATGTAGCAAACCGACGAAATTCAGGTGCCCAAAATGTTTGAAAATAGGATGTAGCTAAGTAGATAATAGAGTGGCTTACTTAATGGAGAGAGACAATTTTTCACATACGAGAGATTAGACACACACACACACACACACACACACACATAGAGAGAGAGAGAGAGAGAGAGAGAGAGAGAGAGAGAGAGAGAGAGAGAGAGAGAGTACATACAATATATGTGGTTCACCCAATGTGGGCTACATCCATGGGAAAGAAACCACTCAATGGCTTTAGTACTTCAAACAAGATGTAGGTTACAAAAGGGATTATACCCTTAATAGAGCTCCCAACTTGCTTCACTCTCACCACCTCACATCAACTTCACAATGCACCACAATGCGCTTTGTGCGTAGAAGAGGCCTTCTTTTTTAGGCCAAAAGAGCCATCCTCTCTCATGAGAGACAGTCGTGTGTAGCTGCACTTGTGTAGACAAGTCCAAGTTGAACTCTCCAATGTGCCCATGTGTGGCCGTCCTTGAGAAGACAAGTCCGCCTTAAAATCGGCCACCGGCTATTGAATTTGGCCATTGGCCAACCGACTAACCGACCGGCCATTTTTTGACCACTTTTCGACCACCGTCCGACCATAATATTTTGGCAAAAAGGAATATTCGGTGAATTTTTGGTTTTTCAACGAGTGATTTTTCTCACACACGATGGCTTCTCCTCATAATGGAGGCCTTACAAATGTGCATTTTTAAGACTAAAAGTTACAAGGGATAAATCAGGTTCCATACTTAACAATCTCCCACTTGGAGACTGATCTCCACACCAAACCTGTGACTACTTTCCATCCTAGCTTCTTATCCTTGAATGCCGATTGAAGACGAGCAAAATCTCAACTTCTCCTTGTTGACTACCTTTGTAAACATGTCTGCAGGATTTTCACTTGTGTGCACCTTTCCTAGCTTTAGCTTTCCCTCTTCCAAAAGAGTGTGTAACTGCCTCACCGTGCTCAACTGCCTCACCAGGACCAATGCTGCTGCAATGCTTGATCTCTCTCTCTCTCTCTCTCTCTCTCTCTCTCTCTCTCTCTCTCTCTCTCTCTCTCTCTTTCTCTCTCAAGCGCGCGCGCGCGCGCACACACACACACACACACACACACACACACACACACACACACACACACACTCATGAGGACACGATATAGAAGAAGGTGGAGGTAGAGCAAGAGCACTTCTTTAGCATACATCTCCAGAATGAGGATTTTAGGTCAAAATGGACCTTTTATATGAATCTAACCCATTCACACATGGACATCCATAGTGGCCGGTCATAGCAAAAATAATGTAAAAATGATATAAGTGGTGCGTTTCTCATCGGCAATCGCCTATGCACCTATAGGACCGACAAGCCCGGTCCATGGCTCAAATAAAATGATAAGGCGTCCATCAAAGGTGATAAGGTGTTTGTAAGTGGTTATCATGCCCCCCTTCCTGATGTAGATTCCATCCTCGGAAGCTAGTGAGGTGAAGCTCGTTCGTCGAGGTGGAAGAGCATCTGCGATTGAATGTCTTTAGCTTTCTTCAAACACTGCAAAATCAACCAAAAATGGCACAGTAATTACATTCTCCTAGAACATATCTAATCAAAAAGCATATGCAGTGAATAGGCACACAGATTGATTGCTAACAGAATATTAATTAAACAATTTTTTAGCACTAAACATTAAACTGTATTATAACCAAACACATAAGCACTTGTAAAGGTAAAAAAGAGAACAAGTCTAAGGTCACTAATTTAATAGTTGAGAGGCACTAGAGGTTAACTATTAATACCATGGGCAAGCATCTCAATTCCCTCTAGTCAACTAAGTTGTTTAACACGAGAGCAAAATATTTCACGTCCGAGGGCTGACTAGAGGCTATACCTAGAAGACCTTCTAGCTAAGCTACGATAAAAGGAATTGCATATGAAATCGCCTGAATTATTTCCTTTTTTTGACTCTCCAAAGTGTTTTTCACATTGATTCAATTTTTGACGTGTGTGCTTATTTTGTATGCCTTGGGCTTTTTCCTTCTCAAGGAAAAGCACACACACTAGGAACCTCTAGGGCTCTAGTACCATAGGCAATACATGTGAGTGGAGTAACAAATCAAGGTGGGATTCCTCATCCAGCTTAAGATTTTACATTTTTAGGCACTTTCGTTTCTTTTTGTTTGTTTGTTTTTCACTACATTTCAATTTTGTAACTTTGGGGGGTCATATTGACATTGTTACCCTCCATAGGCTCTATTAGGGGTACCATCTTAGCATAGCTCCAATGACCAAAAAAATTATCAATCCGGAGATATGAGTTACCCAGTTAGGGCATGGAAACACTCACATGATTAGTGAAATAATCATGGTATCAAGAATGGTGACTCTATGAGGTGAGCTTCTTGGCTTGTGGAGGAGCTAAGCCACAATAATTGGCAATCTCCACATCCACTTCTCTTCACCTCAAATGAACACAATCACACACACTAGCAATTGCATAGACACACACATCACTAATCCCATCATGCAACACACTAATCACAAGCGCACACATATACATGTATTGAGCACCACAATCCAATCAAACCTACAATGCACACTCAAGCAAAAGAGGGAAATCACACAAGATTAGAGAAGGACTAATTGCTAATTAGTTACGATCTAGCTAATCAAAGCATCATTAACATTGATTAGTGTTAATCAAGTCACATGAGCAAGGAGAAGCTTATGGACTCCATATCCACACACCTCATGAGCTGTCACTAAAGAGTGGTCTCAACAAATGAGGCTGAGAACCCTCATTTCTTTTACACACTACCTTATTTACCTAGGGTAAAAAAATGCAATGTCCGGGTGTCCAAGGCCTTTAGGGCTCCACCACTTTACTGAATTTGCAACCTAGACACACTAACTGACCTGTTCTTTAAACCTTTGAACTCTCATTCAGCCCATAACACATAAAAAATATTACAATGGCTTGAATTGAATCGGGAATTTACAATACATGGCCATTTTAAGAAATTGTGAAAAATGTGTGACCCAAATCTTCACCGCTTCTTCATGTTGATCTTTGATGTGCATCCGTAAGTCTCGGGCCTTTAGCATCTTCTGTTAACTGATGTCGGTTGATCATCTCCATTTGTCGTTGAATTTGTTGATGAGATTCAATTTGCTGCAACATCTTGATTGGTCCAAATATGTCTAATGTGAGAGATGATGTTGCATTTGTCCGTTGTAATAGCATAATGATGAGGCTGCTATTTATTTATAAAAAGTATGCAAAAGGGAAGTAGAACAATGAGGATCTAAATTAGGGTATAATAGTTGGATGACCAAAGGAAAAAACCTAGTGGAAAAAAAGTGCCTTTTGGGATACGCGCATTATTGAAGTACTTATTAGCATGGAAAATATTAATAAAGTACTCAAGGGATTATTAAATATGGAATTAAAAAGGTAGAAAATATGAGAGGGTAGCATGATGGAACATTGGTTTTCCTATCGTAGTCCACTCAAGGTGCATAGATGGAAGAAAAAAAGAGTGTCTAATGTATATTGTCCAATGGTGGAACTTCCTATATATGCATACAGAAAAATGCATGGAAAACAATATGCCGTGCAAGAAAGATTTTGAGGGGTTCTTAAGAAAGATGGTGTAGCTATAAAAGCATATGACATGGCTTTGCAAGCTGGCACCCCTTTAAGACTTGGTTTTGTTGTCGAGGATATGTGCTCTCATCTTACTGTGCACTGTGCATGAGTGTTGGACTCTACGACACTCCACCAATTATAAGTTAATAGACTTCGACTCTTATGCTCATCTCATCCAACATGAGCAACATGACTTAGATATGATGAACTCTTCCAGCTTCTTGAGTGTAAGCCTAATAACTACGACTCTTAGCACATAGTTTATTACGACTTGAAGCTTTAGGACTAATTCTTTGCTCATTTTATGGCTCGGCAGCTCGACTTTGACTATGCCAAAGAGTGTTTTTTGCACCCTGGCAGCTTGAATTTTTACATTCTTGTGCTTACTACAAACATTTCTTTAGGTAAAAGTAAGTTTGAATCCGCAAAAAGAGGATTATTGAAGGACCAAGTTGGCATTAAAGGTTTCTTTTGCCATACCTATTTTATCTTCTTTGAAACTGCATTCGTGTTGGTTGGGTTGCCGTTCTTTGACTGTGAAGACTCCATTATCTGTTTGATTCTCCAATTAGGCATGTTGATAGGAGTCTTTGATGTTGTTGTAGGCCTCTGTTCACTTTCGGCATTTGGCTTTTGGCTAGGAGCATTGGAAGACTTAGGAATCCAAATCTCTTGATGGCATTTGTATCTCCTTTGTTGAATTTGCTTTGCTCTAGGTCTTGTTGAGTTCTTAAGATCTTCATGTAGGTTTGGTGTAGTTGCAGTTGGCTTGTGGTTGGCTGGTAGCCAAATCTTTGTATAACACGTGTAGAATCCTTGTCCAAGAGGAAGATTCTTTGAGATCCATCTTTGTTTTGTATCCTCTTGAGACTTGTGGTAGACTTTAGCATCTTTCGATGTTGTTTTGTTTTATACCTGCTTCTTAATATCCTAGGATATTTTTGAGGTTGATACCTTGTGGGCCTTCTTTCTTGGGAGGGACTTGAACTTACTTCATATGTCCTTACTTGAGGTTTTGGTATTCGTATCTGTCTATTACCTCTATAGTACTCCTGTTCCTTTAAGCTCCATTGTAATGCTATCCAAACCATGTATTTGTTTTTCTGTGTTGATTACCTGTCTTTAATCCAAATTGGATCATTGACTTTGACTAACTTTGACTAAATTGCTTTGAACAACACTTGCTTTACTATCTTTTGATTTCTTGAGTACTTGGGCTGATATATCTTTGCTTTTCATGGTGTCTCCTTAGAGGTTTCAGATGGGTCAACAATTGACTTGAAGTTTTGAAAGCTTGACTTGCTAGAAGTATCCGATCTATGAGGGCTCTTTGATGTAGAGGTATATGCTATCACACCTTTCGTGCTAATCGGTGGAAGGTCCACTTTGGCTTTACCTTTGTCTACAAGATTTGCCGTTGATTCTTGTGACTTTTGCAACTCTAAACCTAACATCAATGGTATTTGCATTTGTTGCTTGCTAACACTTGGGAAAGAGAGTATCAACATTGTATCTTCTCTGTAGGCCTTGTGTTGGTCTAACCACTGATGTCCAAGGATGACATCTACAAGCATTTCTTTTGAAGGATTTATTTGAAACTTTACTTGCTCTTCATGCTTTTGGATGCTAAGAATAGCAACCATGTCTTTTTGACCTGTATGCATACCTAACATTGTTTTTCTATCATGTTTGCATGGAGTGAGCTGGAGGATCCTTTGGATGTTCTTTGCAATAATATTGCACTCTACTTCTTTATCCAATAGGGCATTGCATCTGACACTTGCTCCATTTACACTAGTGAGGACTATAGCTATTCTCATTGGAGGTGATCTTGAAGATTTCTATCCTACTTTTGTCATGGTATCATCTTGATCTAAATGTGTCTCTATGGAGGGTGGCTTCAGACTCTGTTTTCCAATGTGAATTTTAGTAGCTGATTTAGATGGCAATGTCTAGATCTTTGGACTTCTTATTGCTTCCTGGGTGTCTGCAATTTTGATCTTCTTTACTTCTTGTCTTGGTGGCATTCTTTGCTCGATAGCTTTAGTGGTTTCTCTTTGTTTTGTTTGATCTGCACATCTTAATGCCTGATCTGCTTGAAGCTCTTCTGAGGTTATGTACGATGGAGATGAATCATCTTCAATAAGATCTGCTTTGATATCAGTCTCCATTTTAAATGTGCTTGAGGACTTTGTGCTGTCGTCCCACGAGTGACCGGTCTTGGTCTTCATTCTTTGTTGTCTGTGATGATTCCGTCATGTTCGAACTCCGTATCTCTAACATCTTCTAGGCCATTGGAAGTCCCACTATGATGTTGTCTGGTATATCCTTTGTTATGATAACATGGAATTGGGCTATGATGATATGTGAACCTATTTGAATGGTGGTGCAGAATATTCTCCAACATTCTGCTCGTTTGTCTCTAGATATGCTCACGAATTCAGGAGCATCTTCCAGCTGTGGTTGGCCACATCTTTTCCAAGTGCGAAAAGACATGAGGTTCTTGTCTAGTTGAAAATCTAGCTTTACTTCACGTGACAGCTTTTCTTCGTGTTCACCAGTAATGTTACACTTGATCTTCTCGAGATTTCTTTTTGAAATGACTAACTTTCTTGTCGTTGTGTCCTTTGGTTGAGATTTATTTGCATTTTCTTTGCTTTGACCACCTGCTTCAATCAATGTTGGATCATTTGGCTATGATACTGCACTTTTTGGTTGCAACCAATGAGCATTATTTGTTGCATCCTAGTAACCTTTGATCTTAGAAGATCCATTGTACTTTCCGATAGAATCTGTCTCTTTGACGGATATTTTGATGGTGACCTTTCTCTTGATGCATATGACACTCTAAGACACCTACAGACCAAAACTGATTGTATTGGTGTTTGGGGGACATGGATTGCAACCCATGTTTAGAAGACAAATTATACAAAATCCGTAGGATAGAATCTTGGCATGTTTTTATAGTGATTAGACACTAACTTTTGGGGTTTTGCATCACTTTTGATTTCTTTGGGTCAAAATGACCATTTGAATTTTTTAAAATTGGGGGTTTTTAAGGTCAAAATGTTTCCAAATTCACCCAACTTTTAAGGGTGGTCTCCCAAGTCCATGCTCTAGCTGTTGGAAACTTTTGGTTCGAATCTGAGCAATTGGGAGACATGGATCATGATCCATGTTTGAACTCTTTTTCTTATTATTTTTGCAGTAGTGTGCTAGCACATGTTGGGTAGTCTCTTGGAGAATTCTTTCTGAGCTTGGTTGTTGGGAAACGAGGATTGCTATCAATGTTCCACCACCAGATTGAACTTTGAGTACAAGGTCTTAAAGCACCTAACTTGCTAAATGTTTTGCCCTTTTGCTCCGTTTTTGTCATTGGAGGTTCTTTGCCTTTGATTTTATCTAGCTTAATCGACTTTGGTTTTGTTTGGTTTTGTCTCTTTGCATGCTCTATGTTTGGATACCTTCCAGTTATCCTATCTTTTATAATTTTTTTGCATTCACAATCATCAAGAATTGAATTTTAGTGTCCAATGGCCATTTTGTAGTTTCTTTCTTAAGTTATTGTCTTGTTTCTTTTAGTATCTTTGCTGGCATCTTTGGTGTTGGTTTGGAAACTTGAAAAATCTTTCTTCCCCCCTTTTGAGTAGAATTTTCACCCTTACCTGCTCTTTTTCAGAGTCTGATTCCTATGTTGTAATTAGTTCTTCTTCCCACTCGTACGTAGTAGCATAATAGTGATTAGAGAAGACATGTTACTCTTGGATCATCTCAATAAATACCATTATGATTGGGACTATATCATAGCCTTTTTTGTCACAAAAGTGTGTAGGTGTAGATTCATTAACACATACATCCATGGTGGCCAGGATCTGAGTCTATTCAAAGAGTTCAAACAAATTTTTAGGGAATGGTTCTAGTATGTAATCTGCATCATTCACATCTGTGTCTAAAACGTAGTCTTCCCTTCGTAAACTACCCGATTGAGAAGCCCCACACATCCAAATGGAAGTGTTTTTATGTACCCATGATGACAGTTCAGTTTTTGCACAAGTTTTTGAGTCCAATTCCTGTATTGGTGTCCTCAGGACATCCTTGTAAGAATGGTCTTTCAAGTTCACTCGAGTGATAGCCCTACTTGTTTCAGGTAGAGATAATCATTGCCCCAATCTTGGACTAATTGTATGTGTCTCATGAATGGTTTTCCTAAGATGATTTTGTAATTGAGTTTCTTCCCAAAGTCTACAATGGTAAAAGTGTGCTGGTAGTCAATCCCACAGGAGGTTACTATCACATTCTCTAGTAGGCCCATTGGTTTCTCTATGTGTCCATCTGCCAGTTGCAATTTCAATCTTGTTTGCCTAATTGATGGCTTTCTGTAGAGTGCGCAGGTGATGGAGAAGGTAGGAAAGAAGACTACACACACACACCAACACACATCGAGACACACACACACAATCGTTACCCTACAGCAGCCATTCAACGAACTTCTCTTCTCTTCTTCTCTTTTGAACTATTATCCAAAGTATATTTACAACATAGTATAGTCAGTGTCCAGCCGCCCATAGCACAATGGACATATTCTTTAAAATCATATTATTTAACACTCCCCCTCAAGCTCAGAGTGAGCTTGTATATGATGGATTCCCAATGCTTCACGAAAGTAGCAAAACTTCTCCTTTCCAAGAGCTTTTGTGAATATATCCGCAACTTGATCATTTGTCTTCACATACACCAAATCAATCTCATTTGCCAAAACTTTTTCTCTAATGAAGTGATAATGTACCTCAATGTGTTTAGTGCGAGCATGGTAGACTGGATTCTTTGCCAACATGATGCTGCTAATATTGTCACAATATATAATGACACTGTCAAGATAGTCAAAACCAAAGTCTACCATAAGTACTCTCAACCATGACTCTTCACATGCTGCCAAAGCTGCTCCACGATATTCAGCTTCTGTACTTGATAATGCTACAGTTGATTGCTTCTTGCTACTCCAACTTATCATACCATTGCCAATGGAAAATGCATAACCACTTGTATATCTTCTATCCATAAAATATCCTGCCCAATCTGCATCCGTGTAACCATAAAGACAAAGCTTCCCATTCTTTTCATAAAACATTCCATAATTGACAGTGGCTTTCACATATCTCATAATCCGTCTCACTGCATCAAGATGACTTTACAATGGATTTTGCATGAATTGACTCACAACACCCACTGCATAACTCAAATCTGGCCTTGTTATTGTCAAGTAAATAAGGCTTCCAACCATCTTGCGATACATAGTGACATCCTCAATGTAATGTCCATCATCAAACAACTTCACATTTTGATCAAGAGGTGTATCAACCGGTTTGCACGCTGTCATTCCATACTTCTCAAGCATATCTAACGCGTATTGTCTTTGTATCATCCAAATTCCTGATAAAGTATTGACAATTTCAATTCCCAAGAAATATCTCAACTCACCAAGGTCCTTCATGTTGAATTCTCTCAACAAACTCTTCTTGACATGCAAAATTTGCTCAGCATGACTTCTAGTGAGAATCAAGTCATCAACATAGATAACAATAACGACGATCTCTCCATCAACATGCTTCAAAAATAATGAGTGATCAGCAGTAGATTGTTTAAATCCAATCTTCTTCAAGAATCTGGTTATCTTTTCACACCAAGCTCTAGATGCTTGCTTCAAACCATACAATGCTTTCTTCAACTTATACACATAATATGGAAACTCTGGATGTTGATAACCCTCTGGCTGTATCATATAAACTTCTTCTTCCAAGTCACCATTCAAGAATGCATTATCCACATCCATTTGCCGTAACTTCCAACCGAACATACTTGCCATTGCTATCACCAATCTGACTGTTGTCATCTTTGCAACTAGACTAAATGTCTCATCATAATCAAGACCTTTTGTTTGTGCATAACCTTTAGCAACAAGCCTCGCTTTGTATCTTTCCACACTACCATCTGACTTGCACTTGTTGACTTTGTATACCCATTTTGAACCAATTGCTTTCTTTCCACTTGGCAAGCGAACCAAATCCCAAGTGTCATTCTTCACAAGAGCATCCATCTCATCATCCATAGCTGACTCCCATTCTGATTTTCCAATTGCCTCTTGAAAACATGTAGGCTCTTTATGTTTCACACGTGAAACCATGTATGCATAATGTGTACGCATGTAACCATTGTATGTCAATCTATCAACTGGATAACACACCCTCTCTGATCTTCTCAATTGTGGTGCACTCTTCTCTTCAACTCTTGTATATGGGGGTACATATTTTTCAATATGCTTACTACTAGGTGTCCTCAAATGTGGTAAATCATGATCTTCATTGAGGCTTTCATCTCCAGAACTCTCTTCAACCATTTTCTTCTTGCCTTTCTCGTCTTGCTTCTTATCTCGCAAACAACCGCTCCATGGGTTGACACTTCATGTACTCTCCTCTGCCATATGTGGTCCTGAAATAGTTCTTGTTGATGGTCCTGGCTTATCAACAACATGATGCACATGCTCTTGCTCTTCATACTCATCTTCTATCATCACTGGCTTTGGTTTATACCATGGTTCATGCTCACAAAATCTGACATCTCTACTGACATAAACTTTTCTTGTCGTAGGATCATAGCACTTGTAACCTTTCGTTTCAACTGGGTAGCCCAAGAATATACACTTCACTGCCTTTGGCTCCATCTTCTTTCTTGCTTCATTTGGCACATGAACATATCAAACACATCCAAAAACTTTCATGTAGGAAACTGTTGGCTTGATCCCATAAAGTCTCTCAGAAGGTGAAATTTCATGAATGGCAGCTGTTGGTGTTCGATTCATAATGTGTACAGCTGTATGAACTGCTTCAGCCCAATATGTTAATGGCATATTCATCTCATTCATCATGGCTCTTGCAATCTCTTCTATGACTATATTCTTTCTCTCAGCAACTCCATTTTGTTGTGGTGTGTATCTGCAAGTAATCTGTCTTCTTATGCCTTGTTCACGTAAGTAATCATCAAAACTGTGTGACATGTACTCTCCCCCTCCATCTGTACATAGGCATTTAATTTGACAACCATTCTCTTTCTCAACCATAACTTTGAACTCCAAAAATACCTCAAATGCCTCTGACTTTGGCTTTAGAAAGTAAACCCATGTCATTATGCTGTAATCATCCGTAAATGTGATAAAATATCGACAACCATTTGGTGTAGCATGATCACAAGGTCCTCAAATATCTGAATGAACAATTTCCAAAGGACTTTGGCTAATTCTCCCCCTCTTTGGAAATGGTAAACGAGATTGCTTTCCAAATTGACAAGCTTCACAAACATGATCAAAATTCAATCTGCCAAACTTTGGTAATCCACGTACAATTTGATTTGATTGCATATGCTTTAATCTTCTAAAATTGACATGACCAATCCTCTTATGCCATAACTCTGCCCAATCATCTTGAGTGGCTGATTTGTTTGCATACATACCACTGTGTAAACATGGATCTCCAGCTTCCAATGAGAACAAGCGACCTTTCTTTCTTCCACGTGCCAATATCTTGCCTGGTCTGCCATTGTGAAACTCCTCTATGAAGTAGCCATAATGATTAAAACGGACTTGCAACCCTTGATCTGTCATCTGTCCAACTGATGCTAAATTCTTTGTGATTGAAGGCACATATAGAACATCTCCCAATGTGTTGTATGTCCCGTCTTTTTCTAGCAATGGAATTGAACCAACATGTGTAATCCGATGCATAGTATCATCACCTGTAGCGACAAACTCATCCTCTTCTAACTTCTCCTTTCTGTCAAACCATTCACCATGATATGTTATATGATTTGTGGCACCACTATCTAAATACCAATCATCTGTATGATGTGGCTCCACCATGCTTCCAACAACATGCTCCATAGGAAATAAATTTCCACTCGATCTATTATCATATATATTTTGATCATGAGGATTGTATCCAACAAAGTTTCCTCCATGTTTTCCATAACCTCGGCCTCTTCCACCACGATCACGATTTTGATTTAGCCTTGTGTAACATTCTCTTTCAAAGTGACCATAAATGCCACATCTGTTACAATATCCATCTCTTTGAGGATGTACAAATCGTCCACCTCCACGCCACGAGTTCGGGCTCTCCCCCTACCTCTATGGCTATAATCATTGTAACTTTGACTTTGTTGGTTTTGCCATTGACCTCTTCCAACATTGTTTCCACGACCATAGTTTCCTCTTCCACCTCTATGGTTTCCACGACCTCTAGAGTAAAAAACCTGATCTCTGGAATTGTTATTTGATGTAGAAGGACCTGACTTGCCTAACTTCACCTCTTCTTGCAAACAAAGGTTTACTAACTCTTCAAAATCAGGCATGTGTCCTTGAACATATATAGATGTATCCAATGACTTGTATTCCGGTCCCAAACCATTCAATGTCATTGAAACTAAGTCATCATCTGGAACTTCAACATTAATGCTCGCAAGATCTTCCTGTATTTGTTCTATCTCTGTCACATAATCTGATATGGATCTATTTCCTCGCCATACACAATGTAACCTTTGCTTCAAGTGAACTTTTCGTGGTTCTGTATTGGAGCTGTTCATTCTTGCTAGTATCTCCCATGCTTCCTTTGGAGATTGAGCCTTCTTCACATGTGGTATAAAGAAGTCACTAATGCATAGTGAAATCCAATGCATCACTTTCCTTGAATTCTCGATCCACTTCTTGTAAGCTTCTACTCCTGCTTGCCATGTTTTATGTGCTTCAACATTCTCTCTATTTGGTTCCAAACCAACCTCGGGACACTCTTGTTCACCTGTAACATAATCCCATAAACCTTTGCCCATGATAAAGTTCTCCATCCTGTAAGACCATATGCTGTAGTTCTCTGTGGTCAGCTTCTCTCCAACAATCTGTGTGACTTGAGTTGAACTTTCTGCCATCTTCACTCTGTCAATTTCTTCCAAAGGATTTTGACAAAATTTCGGCAGAGTTTCGTTTGTTTAGACAATATCTCAAGTGAAAATCTTAACCAAAGTGCTCATAAACACTGATAGAAAATCTCTCATTGCCAAGGGAAAATCCACTGACTCACTTTGCCACAGACTGACTAAGTACTATGCATAAATACTCTAAAACAATGTCCACATGGACCTGTATGCAAATGCAATCCATACGCTGTCCTGTACCACATATCCATACATCCACCTTCTTCCCATAGTCGTAAACAACATATGAGGTCTTTCGCGGGGCTAGTCGGGGGTTCGCTCCAGTACCTAATCCACCTTGCCAAGGTACCAAAGCTCCCAAGGCAAGGCTTCAAAAAACCTCACTCGACCCTCACAAAGGCTGCAGTTTTCCAAAATACATTGATCGCATATCCATACATAACCACAAAGTACTCAATCTGACAATATAACCGCCTCAACTTCTTCCCACAACCTTTCTTATATAGGCGGCTGTCCATAACGGACCCACAACAACCAAACATAATCTTTGATAACACAATATCATGATACAAAAGCTCTATGTCGCTCTCTAAAACCTGTGTAAATGCTGAATTCTTCACCTGTAACCTATAAATCTACTGCCGAGTGGAAAACTGGACATCTCCTATGCTTGTGTGAGCTGGCTGTTTGCTGCAGAAAATTGCAGATTTTGGCAAATCTGAGTATTCCAATGCGTCCGGAACGCCCAAAAACATAAAGATAGACTCCTGGATCACTGTATTCCGAGTTCGGGTGAGGGATTTATGACCAAAAAACCTCTCTTTTTTGCTGTTTTCCAGAGCTGCGGAAACCTGTGTATTGACTGTAGCTCCTCAAACTGAGCTCTGATACCACTTTGTAGAGTGCGCAGGTGATGGAGAAGGTAGGAAAGAAGACTATACACACACACACACCAACACACATCGACACACACACACACACACAATCGTTACCCTGCAACAACCATTCAACGAGCTGCTCTTCGCTTCTTCTCTTTTGAACTATTATCCAAAGTATATTTACAACATAGTATAGTCAGTGTCCAGCCGCCCATAACACAATGGACATATTCTTTAACATCATATTCTTTAACACTTTCCCCAAGCTTTCCATATAGCTTTGGTTGCTATGGCAATGCCTACTCCATTGTCTAAAATATCCATAGTCGTTACATCATTGTATTGTACTGGAAGGTTTGTGTTTCCATCATTTCCTTCACAATAGCCCCCGATATTATTCATACGTACCGACTTGACAAGTCTAGTATGTATCTCCTCGTTTTGCAAATTTTTCAAATTTATTTGAGATGCTCCTTTTAATCCCATCTTTCCCATGGTGGTTTGTATATCTCCCCATAGAAATGGTCTCAGTAGCTCATCCAAAGTGATTCATGTGCACTGAATTGGTGTTGACATAATGGATTAAAGATACAAATGGTAGGGTAGCTTACACGCAAAAGACAACTTACACCAATAGAGAAGGAATGTTGGGAAATCTATGGAACATAGATGCAATCAAGACAATGAGTGCACCTCTTTGGTGAAGGAATATGGCGGGGAGAAAGTGGAGCTACATCACGTGGCTACAAAGTCTTGTCAATGGGCTACCTCTAGTGGAAGCTGTGAACAAAATTTGTAGTCTTTTGCCTTTGTACACACTAAGAAAAGAAATCTATTAACTCCTAAACGGGTTGCAAATCTAGTGTACGTCTTTTGCAATATGCGACTAATGCAGAAGCCAGCGAGAGGAGAGGGTGTTTTTTAGCGAGCTTCTGATTTTGAGCTTTTGCAATCAAAACAATTTTAGTGAGCTTTTTGACATTTAATCTAGAGCCTTTTTTAATGGTACAAAATACTAAACCAGATTGTACACATTTTACATACAATAGACACCCAAAAAACATACATAAGTTTCATAAAGTCTCAACTTTAAGCTTGAACATTTGGCAATGTATGAACCTCAAATGCATACAACAAAAGGGGAATTCAAAGTTCAATGTCCATACAATATTCTCTTAAACTAATTCCATATGTACATGGAACTTTTCCACAAGTAATGGTGGAGAAACACTATACATGGAGGATGGTTTTGGTCTATATACACATGCAATGGCGACCCTCCTCTATGCTTGTCTGTCCCAATACATCATGCTAGATTTTGGTGATCTATTACACCTTCTATATGCTAGCTAGCATCTTCGAGGACCATAGAACCTCTCTGGGGAGCTCTCCGACACACATAA
>NW_028221587.1:0-54443 GCF_014529385.1 Adiantum capillus-veneris
AAGCTAAAGCATAGTATGAAGCATTGGAAAGGCAAGCCGAGGCAAGCATGGCCGGATCTATGGGCAAGATTTCTTCACGACTTTCTCAAGGAGGCATCCCCAGTCGAGATGGATGAGAAGTTGAAGGCGCTTAAGCAAGATGTAAGTGAAGAATTCAATCTGTTTTGGGTCATTTTGAAGAGTGTTGGGCAGAACTAGCGTTAGCCATGCAGTTGGCTAATGGAGACTACTTCAAGCTGGATAAGTTCATGGCGTGTCTGCATCCCAAGGTGAGAGAAAAGTCAATTTCGAGAGCCCAGAGAATTACAATGGTGCGGTAGCGATGGCCCGATCAAAGAGCAGAAAGATAAAGAAGAAGATAGAGTTGGGCGTGTCAGGCTATGAGACAATGGTCCATGTTCAATCGCAAGAGAGGGGGTACACGAGAAAATCATGGAAATCGAGGTGTAGCTGTTGTGCCGCAAATTTGGGGTGCGCACGGTGCAAGATTTTTTCCGAGCAGATGCAGGAGTTGCGGCTCAGTGTGATGGATAGAGGACAGCCAAGAGGAGCAAGGGCAGGGCAAGGTCGCTGCCAGGTAGATGTTACAATTGCGGAGAAGAGGGGCACTATGCACCCAATTGTCCTCAATCACAGAGAGAAAGAGAGGAGGTATTTACCCGACTTTTTGGTAGAGGTCGAGGTCAAGGGCAATAACAATGGTCCAAGAGAACAAGCGGTGGAGAATCCGCAGCAAGCTCCGCCAAATGGAGGCGAGGTCCCAAGATAAACATTATAGGGGTGGATAAGCAGGATGTCGAGGTTTTGGTCAATAAAAGGGCAAGAGTTGAGAGAGATACAAAAACAGACCGGAAACCAGAGCTCGCAAAGGCAAAGAGAACGTGTATGAAGGTAGAGAGCAGCCCGAGCTTAGCAAGAGAAGGAGGCGTCACAAAATCAAACAGGCCAATTTTCAATTAGGGCATGGCTATCCTGAGTACAATATGGTGAGTGATGTTCAAAATCAAAAGGTAAACATTACTTTTGGTCAGCTGTTAGCTTTAAATCCAAAGCTAAGGAGGCAGTGGTCCACAAGTGTTAGCACCAGGCTGCCGAGAGCTAAGGGGAATGTGCAAGCAGTACGAAACATGTCTTTGAAACATGTTTTTTCCACTTGTGGATGCGATTATAGAAAAGAGGATGCATGTACAAGCCTACATAGACGGTGGAGCACAGGTCTGTCATGACGAAAGCAGCCATGAGAGAAACAAGAGTCAAGGCAATAGTCAAGTCAAATGTGCACATGAGGATGTCTAACCATACTAAGGCCAGATGTCTGGGTTGGCTCAGGATGTAAAAGTCAAGGTGATGGGCATAGAGTGCCTGATAGACTTTTTTCGTGATGAAAACAGGGGATAATGCTTATCCAATCATTTTGGGTAGTCCATGGCTTTTGGCAATAGGTGCTAAGCAAGATTGGAGAGCAAAGTGTTCACCTTGCTTGACAAAAGAGAGAGGAAGGCAGGTTGATTTGAAGAAAGAACAAGAGAGCAGTTCTCGTCCTATGGCAGTTAAAGATGAGGGCAATACGACGAGCTACAAGTACGAGACAAAGACGGGCTATGATGAAGGCTATACTAGCACAGAGGAAGAGGAGAGCGAGGACGACATGCTGAAGATAGATGCAGACTTATTCGGAGTCACCATAGATGACTCCCCACCTAAAGAAGAAGGTATGCAGCCTCAAGCTCATGGTTAAGCATAGAGGAAGGTTTCAAGCATGTTGTGTGAGTCCTATCCAAATCTATTTGCGATGGAATACAATCATTTGCGAGGTGCAAAAAGATAGAGCACAAAAGATTGTTCTTAAGGAAGGACATAGACCTAAAGCACAAAAGCTGAGGAGCCAAGGAAAATCCAAAAGGAGGCCCTTTGGCAGGAGATTAATAAGCTACTAGATGCTGGCATCATATTCCCTGTAATAGAGTCAGAGTGGGTCTCGCTAGTGGTTATAACCCCTAAGAAGAATGGGAAATGGAGAGTGTGTGTCGACTACAAGCCACTGAATTCCGTGACCAAGAAGAATCACTATCTATTCCCATTCCAAGACGAGATCCTAAACCAGGTGGCTGAGCACGAAAGATACTCGATTATGGATGGATTTCAGGGTACTTTCAGATAGGGATTGCACTTGAAGACCATTGAAGACAGCATCCATATCTCCATGGGGTTGTTTTGCTTACCGCATAGGATGCCGTTCGGATTAGTGATTGCATATGCCACTTTCCAAGATTGGATGAATAGGATATTTGGTCCATACTTGGCCGTTTTATCAGGGTATTCATGGATGATATAGGCTGCTACAGTTCAAGATTGAAGCACCTATCAAAGCTGCATTTATGCTTTCAAAGGCTTGATGAAGAAGGAGGTCAGCTAAACCCCAAGAAGTGCAAGCTAGCACAACCTCGAGCGCAGCTGTTAGGTCATGTGGTTTCGCAAAGCTGTTTAGAGGCTAATCTTGAGAAGGTAAAGGAATTGGTGTTGAATGGAGCTGCCATCAGATGCTTAAGGGTTGGCTTCGTTTGTTCATAAGCTGAAGTATCTATCATGTTTCTTTTGGATGCTATCGCAATATGTGCATCCTCTTCAAAAGAGGGCTTAGCAGATGCATGGTTATGAATGGGATGGAGAAGCTCAGAAGGCTTCTCCATCCCATTCATAACCATGCACCTGCCAGCGGTATGTCCCCCCAATTGAGAGGACGACTTTTATGTGTCTATGACGGTGTCAATTGCCAGCGGTATGTCCCCCCAATCGAGAGGACGACTTTTATGTGTTTATGATGGTGGGCACAGTTGCTATATGAGCGGTTCTACTGCAAAAGGTAGGGAGGAGCTACAAACCGATATACTTGGAGAGCAAGGTGATTAGCCCAGGAGAGGCTACCTACAACAAGTTTAGGGTGATTATGCAGATAGGAGACTCTAAAGGAGATTGAAGGTTTTGGGGTCAATTGGGTATCAGGAGGGTTGTCTAAGCTGCAAAAAGAAGACTGGTGCAAAAGGCCCGCAAATTCACACTGGTAGGTGAGGATCTCATGAACTATGGATCTGATGGAGTGCTTAGAAAGGTGTTGTACAAAGAAGAGATAGGAATGGTGCTAGAGCAATGCACGAAGAAAGTGGACATTAGGGCAAAGACCAGGTTTTGTTTGAGTGCTTAGAGCAGGTTTTTGGTGGCCTTCCATTGTGAAGGACATACATTACTGGTGCAAGACATGTCACGAGTGTCAAACTATAGGTGAAAGATGACTGATAGCGGAGTCACAAGGCGCCATCATTGCACAAAGTGCTTTCGAGAAGTGGGGTCTGGATGCCATAGGTCCTCTCCCAAAGTCTACGAGCGGTAAAAAGTACGCGGTGGTAGCCATTGACTACCTTACAAGATGGGTCAAGGCCAAAGCAGTGAAAGAAGTAAATGCTAATGTGGTGGCTCAGTTTGTGTTTGATAACATCTATTGCTGTTTTGGTGTTCCATGGGTGTTAGTTTTTGATAGGGTCAGCGGTTTAGAAGCAAGCTTATGAGTGCATTAGTGGAAAAGCTAAAAATTCAGCATCGGTTTTCCTCGCCCTATCACCCCCAATGCAATGGTCTAGTCGAGAGTGCTAATGGGCAAATCGTCAAGATGTTGACAAAATATGTATACAAATAGGAAGCTCAGTGGGAAACAAATCTAGAGAAGTGTCTGTGGGCATATAGAACGTCCTATAAAGTAGCTATAAATTTCACTCCAATCGAGCTAGTCTATGGTAAGGAGGTTGTGTTGCCGATGCATGCGCAACTAGGTGCTTTGAAGGGTATGTGGCGTGTCAATGCCACTCAACAAGGGGTTCTACATGATCGGATAGCCAGTTTAGAAGCTTTGCAGATGGACAAAGAGGCAGCGACAGACTACTATGTGAAACAAAGAGAGAAGCGGGTTGCCAAGTTCAATCAGAACCTGCCAGACAAGAAGATAGAGGAAGGAGACTTGGTCATGAAGTACGAAAGCTACCTGGATTTCACACTCTAGAAGAAGTTCGAGAAGAAGTGGACAGGTCCATATAAAGTGCAAAAAGCCTTTCCGAATGGGACCTATCAGCTGGTAAGAGTAAATGGCAAGCTTCTTAGGAATAGGGTGAATGGTGTGCGGCTCAAACTGTATTTTGATAGGGATTTAGTGCCCGAGGTGCAGCAAATTGTAGTCAAGGGGGGTGGGCAACCCACCTAAAGCATGCGGTGTGCGAGAGAAAGGAGATAAAGCTTTTGTACATAGCCTATACATACAATTATGGTTTTGCGAATGCTTTTAATCGTCAGTTTGGTGTGCCAGTTTTAAAGTTTTGTACATATGCTTTTGGTCAAACATAAATGTTCGACGAGGGGGCTGGGCAATGATGGTGTAGCCAAAGTTGGTCGAAGCTAGGAGATAGTCTATGCCAAGCAAAGGCGGTAGGCAGGTGCATGCAGAAGGCTAGGACAGGTACCAAAGCCCTAGGCAGCCAAAGGATAGTAGAAAAGTATACCTGAGGCGGGTTTTTAGGCCAACAGTGCTGCGAGACGGTCCAGATGAGATGGCAGATGAAGATGTCCAAAATGCCAAGTAAGTGTCCTAAAATGTATTGTTCAGTGTGCTCTAGAAGCTGGTCCAATTGGCTCGTCAAATGGAGCCCCGGTGTGCAAGATACTGAAGTTTAAAGGTAGCGTCTGTAGCAGATCCCCGACAGACAGGGCAACTAGGGACAGGTGGGCCAGGCAAGTGCCAGTGGATGGATGTGTAGTGCTTGAGTTACGAGCATGCCGGTATTCTTGGATTGCGAATCGGAGCTCTGCATAGCAAGTTAAGGCCATCAGAAGATTTTTCGGGGTCGGGTCTGAGCCCATTTGACCGCACTGGAGAATGCGCCATTGGCATTTTTTTAGCCTCACCAAGGTTCTCGGTGATAGTGTACATCATGTGGAGCTAACATGAATCGACGGTTCGTCCATCGGATGCTCGGTCGGTGAGATACAACAAGATGAAGTTGGGAGCATTTGGCAGTGAAAGGTTTGCAAATGATTTTCTCGTTTTTTGGCGGCCTCGAATAGCGGGCTCAGAAGGATTGGAAGGCAGTGAGATTTTCTCAGCCCGAGACTGACACGATGGAAATCTGGCGGAGCTTTACGGCTTGGAAATCTGACCCCGGACCGAAAGATTGCAAAGCCTTTGAAGTGAGGGGGTGAGAAAAGCTTTTTAAGGGGAAAAAAAAGTGACCATGGAGATTACCCTAAGAGGGGGTACCCCCAGCAATCACCACATGGCAGTAGGTTGATCCCATATGCATTGGAAAGGAAGAACTTATAGGGGTATTTAACCCAAAGGGAAACCCCCCATTGGACATGTAAGGCGTGAAGAGTGTTAGGAAATAAGACGTAGCTAAATAGATTTTTGAGTAGATTACTTAATGGAGAGAGATAGATTTCACACAGAAGAGATTATAGAGCAGAGAGAGAGAGAGAGAGAGAGAGAGAGAGAGAGAGTACACACGATATACGTGGTTCACCCAATGTGGGCTACGTCCACGGGAAAGCAGCCACTCAATGGCTTTAGCACTTCAAAAGAAGAAGTAGTTTACAAAGGGAATAAACCCTTAATAGAGCTCCCGCCTTGCTTCACTCTCACCACCTCACACTCACCTTGTTGCATCAACTTCACACTATAAAATGTGTGTAGAAATGGCCTCCTTTTATGGGCCAAAAGGGCTGCCCTCTCTTATGAGAGGCAGCCATGTGTAGCCGCCCTTGTGCGAATAAGTCCAAATCGGACCCTCCAATCCGCCCATGTGTGGCCGCCCTTGAGAAGACAAGTCCGCTTTTGAATTCGGCCACCAGCCATTGAATCCGGCCACCGGCCACCGGTCATTGACTTCTGACCACCAGCCACCGGCCAACCGACCGGTTGTTTTCCGACCACTTTCCGGTCGCCGTCCGGCCATAAAATTCCGGCGAGGGAAAAAAAAAAGTCCCGGGGACCTCCGTCCCCGAAGCCCCTAAAGTTGCCCCTGATTCTTGTCCGTGAAAATTTTGGTTTCCGGTGAGTGATTTTCCTTCACGCACGATGGCTTCTCCTCATAATGGGGGCCTTACAAATGTGCGCTTTTACCACAGAAAATTACAAGGGTAAATCAGGCTCCATACTTAACAAAAGGGAGCTCCCTCTAGCGTTTGGCGATGGCTGCCGCCCATTGGGCGCTGCTCTGGTTGTTCACGACGGCGCGGGGCAATTTTGGCCGACAAGTGGCGGCGCCAAGCGCTTGCGCCCGTGAGAGAAGAGAGGAGGAGGCGGTGCTGCCATCCCGCAGAGTGCTGATGTGGCATTTGGCCGTTAAGGGGTCGATCCTGTGCATGCTGGGGTCCAATTCTTGAAGGCAAGGGAGGAAGACATTAGTGACGTCGCTAATGCCTCCTCGATGCATGGAAAGGGGAGATCCCGTGGAGTGCAAGAGAGAAAGGGATCTCGAGGGCTGCCGGGTGTACAAAGCAAGGGCACACGGGCCACTCCACGGCCAAGACCAAAGAGGAAAGGCCGGACACTGCGGAACCAAAATGAGTAGGAAAGAGAGAGAGCTCGAGTACGGCCAGGAGGGCCAAGTGCAAGGTGACCAAGAGGGAGGTCGAGTGTAAAGGATGAGCCCACTTCAAGGCAAGGTAGAGCAAAGGTAAGGCCGAGCCAAATGAAGAGAGGAAAATAGAGAGGGAGGACGCTGGTAAAGGATAGGTCAAAAGAGCCGGACAAAAGATGGCCAAGGGTCAAAGCTAGGATAAAAGATCAATGCAAAATGGTAGCCCCAAAGGGGTAAAAATGAAGGAGAAAAAATAAAAAATAAAGAGAATCCAAGGGGCAATAGCAACCTTGCTAATGCCCCCCCCCCCCCCCCCCCCCCCCCCCCCCCCAAGTGCAAAAGAGAGAGGAAGAGAGAAGATAGAGTAAAGCGGTTTTCCCCTCCTAAAAATGCCAAATCAAGGTGCCAGATGGACCAATTAAACTGTAAATTCCAAAATTAAGACCCCCCTATAAAAGTCAAAATTGGAAATTAGGGGCTTTTTTGGTGCCGTTTGAAGCGTGCAAAGTGGAGTTCTCTGACAAGCTAGCCCCTTTGTAACTTTTTCTTGAAAATGGCTATAGTGATGACAGTGCAAGCCAATGTACATGCCTTTTGAAATGCAATCAAGCCACTGTTGCCCCATCTTGTTGTTGTTTCCCCTTCCCCCCTTCTCTTTCTCCTGCTTTCATGTGTCCCCTCGGTGCCGACCGTGTGGAAGTGTGTGCCCCCCCGGACCGACGGTGTTTTGTGTGAGAGAGAGAGGTTGAGTGGCTGTGAGTGTGTGTAAGGGTGGAGACAGACCGTGGGAGTAGGTATGCGTTGTGTGGTGGATTTGTGGAGTGTGTGAGCAGTAGAAATTGGGTAGGCGGTGGTAAGCTAGTGTAAGGCGTGTTTGTGAAGGTATTTTCCGAGAGGATAGGGGTGTTGTGGATACCGTGAGCTATAGAGAGGCTTTTGTGTTTGTGTCGAGCGTGTTCTCCCATTTCCCCTCTCCAACGCTTCAGTCCACTCAATGTGTGTAATCAAGCTATACATGGGTTTTGCAATTATAGCGTACATGTAATGAACCGTCTATAATATCCATAATGTCCCATAAAGGCTTGAACCCCCTTGATTGTTGGGTATAAGCAAATCAACAATAACATGAATTTTATCCATATCAGTAGCTATGCCATTTTTAGATACTATATGTCCAATAATTTTTCCTTGTCTACCCATGAATGTGCACTTTTTAGGATTTAAGAAAATCCTATAAAGTCCACATTTTTTGAATACCCTTTTGAGGTGTTCAAAATAATCAACCCGGATTGATGAATGTATGCATAGATCATTCATATATACTTCCAAGAATTTCCTAAGATAACCCGATAGACAAAAATACCGCATTCTATTGCAAAAGCAGTTTTATGCTGATCTTTTGGGTAAACCAAAAGTTGATTGTATCTTGAAAAGCCATCTAAGAAGTTGTAGGCTTATTTTCCTACAAATCTTTCTAAAACATGCTCAGTGATTGGAAGAGGAAAGTTGTCTCTAATGGTAGCTGCATTCACTTTCTTGAGGTTGACACACACTCATAATTTTCCATTCATCTTGGGTACTTTCACAATTGATGAATGTATGCATAGATCATTCATATATACTTCCAAGAATTTCCTAAGATAACCCGATAGACAAAAATACCGCATTCTGTTGCAAAAGCAGTTTTATGCTGATCTTTTGGGTAAACCAAAAGTTGATTGTATCTTGAAAAGCCATCTAAGAAGTTGTAGGCTTATTTTCCTACAAATCTTTCTAAAACATGCTCAGTGATTGGAAGAGGAAAGTTGTCTCTAATGGTAGCTGCATTCACTTTCTTGAGGTTGACACACACTCATAATTTTCCATTCATCTTGGGTACTTTCACAATTGGAGACACCCAATCTGTGTGTTCAATTTCATAAATGAATTCGACTTCCTTTAGTTTTTCAATCTCTTTATTATCTTCTTGGAAAATGTTTCATTATATGTGTATGGCCTTTGTCTACTTGGTTTTGCATCATCTCTCATGGGTATGGTGTGTTGACAGATTTCTGGATCAGCACCCTTGAGATCCTTGCACACCCAAGTAAAGATATCTCGGTACTCTTTCAACAAGCTTAACAAAAGCTCTTCTTCGTAATCTGTTAGGTCATTTGCAATGTAGGCAGTCCTAGGCTCTTCCCCTCGTTCAACCAAATCTATCTTTTTTGCGTTTTCAGGCCCTTCATAGGACTTGCCTTGTTTTTGTTGTTCTTTAACAGGTTGTTCGACAATGATTTTCCAATCTTGGAGAGTATATTTTTTGTAGTGGGATGGAACACTCATTACATTTTTACCATCCTCTTTTGTGGTTACCATTTCGGTTGTATATATCTCCTTTAGAGATTTTTTTCAACTCTTGATACTTCTTTTTCCACTCAACTTGTGTCATGGTTGACTCCTTTTCCTGTTTTTTTGGTTTTGCTTGAGTATCCTTCCTCGTTTTTCTCGATGTTTTCAACATTTTTGGATTTTTGTTTAAAGGATATCTGCCAGTGATTTTGTCCTTGACACAATCATGTGTATCTATTTGCATCAGGAACTGTGTTCTACTGGAGACTAATGGCATAGGTTTAGCTTTCACATTTTTGGTGTTCCTTTTTCGTCTATACCATTTCAGTCTTCTCGATTTCTGGTTAGGAAAGTCAAAAAACTTTTCCTCCCCTCCTTTCATAAGTAGCTTAGCTCTCACATGTTCTTTTTTTGACCCCGAATCTTCTGAGGTAGTTGAGTGTTCTTCTAACTCATCTGTTGCATCGTAGTAGAGGTCTGAAAAGACTTGTTGAGTTTTCATCAAGTCCTTGGGTTTCTTAGTTTCATCTTCAATGTAGAGGGTTGAAATCATTTGGATGGAAATTATGTCATAGCCTTCCTCATTGCAAAATTGAGTAGGGATAGACATATTCACACATACATCCATTGTCGCTAAAATTTGAGTCCACTCGAATGGCTCAAACAAATGCTATGGAAAGGGTTCAAGTATATAGGCTTCATCGGTGCAATCCCTTTCTAAGATATATTCTTCCCGTTTTAAACTTTCGTTTTTTGAAGCTCCACACATCCAAATAGGAGTGTCTTTGTTCAACCATGATGGAAGCTTAGTTTCAGCCAAAGAGACTAAATCGAACTCTTGTATGGGCGTTTTCATGACATCTCTATAAGTGTGATCTTTTAGATTAACCCTTGTTATAGATCCCACTTGCTTCAAGTACAAATAATTGTTTCCCCAATCTTGGATAAGTTGTGCTTGTCACATGAAAGGTCTTCCCAATATGATTTCGTAATTGAGTTTTTTCCCAAAGTCTTCTACTATGGCAAAAGTATGTTGATATTTAATCCCACAGGAATTGACTATCACTTTTTCAAGCAGTCTTAAGGGTCTTTCAATGTGTCCATCAGCCAATTGCAATTTCATTCGAGTTTGTCTAATGGCTGGCTATCCCCAGGATTCCTATACTGCTATTGCGGCTATGGCTATGCCTGCTCCACTATCCAGTATTGCCATGGTTTCAATGTCATTATATTTCACTGGAAGGGTGGTGTTTCCTTATTCCATTCTCCAAATTTGTTCCTTGGAACATATCAAATCTCTTTGTTGTCCACTTCGTGTTTCAATCTTCCCAAAACTTTTGTGACTAGCCCCATTATCCCCACCTTCTCCAGGGTTTTCTTTAGATCATTCCATAAATATGGTCCGAGTTTTAACAGCTCTCCCAAAGTAAGAGTGCATTGGATGGGTGTAGACATGATTGAATGGATGTTGTCTACTTTTAGGGTCTGTTCCGCTCTTTCGACTTGAGTGGTCTTACACACTATGGATTCATCTTTGTGATCTCCCAAGTAAGAGGGTAATTTTTTCAAGGTCAATGGTTTCGACATTCCTGAAGCTTCAGATTCGCAATCCCCATACAAGGATTGTACATCCATGTCCATATCAGGATGTAGGTTGTCTAACCAAACTTCCTCTATAGGAGCTGACTTTAGAGTTAGGCTCCCATCCATTGACCTCTTTAACTTTTTCCCATTAGTGTGATGGCCAGTCTTCCTCTACCAATGGAATTCCGTCTAAGGCATTTTCGTTGTCCGGCACTATAAGTTCTGGCTCTTTTGTTTTAATGTGGGGTTCTACCACCACTTTGGATTTTTCTTGATTGTCTCTTACCGCAAGCTCTTCAGGTTTTACCATACTTTCAAGCTTGGGTTTTTGTTTTTCCAGCATTTCTTGCGTGATTCTTACCAAATTTTGATAAGCTTCAAGCTTAGCTGCTTCCATGTCTGGAGAAGGATAGTTTTTCCATTTGTTTTTCATGTTTTGACCTGCTTTAAGTCCTGCTTGGTAAGCTTCCAAGACTGCATTAATTGGCTCAAAAATTTTATCAACCAAAATTGATCCCCCAAATTTCACGGTTGTTTTTTTGATTTTGCTTTCAGTTTCTTTCATCTTTTCTTGGAATAGCTTCTTTGCTTTCTCCTCGATGTCAGCCTTTTGTTTCTGCCTTCTTATCTCATACCTTTTGCTTCTACTTCTTTTAGTCTTTTGAAAGGCAATTTTTGTATTCTCCGAATCATCATAGGAGTTATGTTTCTTTCTCTTAGCTTGGGCACTAGTGATTACCTTGATTGGAACAATTAGTTTACTCTCAGATGAGCTATTAGGTATCACTTGGACTACATTTACTATTGTTTTACCCTTGTTTTAGGACAATCTTCTGGGAAGTGTCCTCCCTTTTTGCAACATTGTATGCAATAAGCTTCAACCGGCTTGAGGTTCTTGTCAGGCTCTGAGTATTCATTTTTCCAATGATCATCTGCACCACAGTTATGACAATTTCCCGTTCTTGGCTTAATCATGGGTCTTACCATAGGAGGTCTAACACCTTGATTAGCCACATAGTACATTGGTGCAAGCTCTGATGGAGCATAAGTCACAAGTTCTTTCATTGGTGGTGGATGTGAATTATACCAATCTTCTTCTACCATTACTATAGATGGACTAGGCTCAGCATAAGGTGTAACATACACTAGTACTTGTTCATCTATGACTCCTTCTGAATGCATGTACTTTATAGGCACTGCATTATGTCTTGGATACGGAGGTTGGTGCCCCAACACGGGTTGAGGTCTTTTCATACCCATAGGTTGTCTTTGAGCTAGTGCCATGTTAGGCTGGTACATGGGTTGTCCTTGTGGCCTCATGGACACATACCGAACATTCCCATCATAATTTGGTCGGTAGTAGCACTCATTGGTCTCATGATTGGTCCATTTATCCCGATCGCACACCATTTTTGCGGTCTAATTGGTTGTCCCTGTTGAGGTATCCCTTGCCCTGGTCCCCTCATATGTGCTTTTTTCATGTTATTCATCTAATCATTCGTTCTTTTGAGCATGTCTTCTATGGCTGACAGTGGTGTTGCAGCAGCCGTTCCTACTTGTGTTGGTTTAGTGGATGCTGTTTTCTCACTTTGGTTATCCTTAGGGACATCTTCTTCATTGAAAATATCGCAATTGTCTCCTAAGTCAATAGCATCTGACACACACTCTTCTATGGTTGTATGCTTCTTGCTATACAGTATAGCATGGAGTTCTTTGTTTAGCAGTCCCTCTAGAAACAATGAAACTAGTCGTTCTTTTGCAGGTATCTCTAGCCCTGGGCATCTGGCAATGTATTGTTTCATTCAAGTTGCACAATCCCTAACAGACTCACCTTGTTTCTGTTTAAAGCTGTAGATTTGAGCTACTGTATTGTGTTTGATCCCCGTTTTGGAACAAGCAGCTAAAAATCCTTGAGATAATGTGTTCAAGTCCATGATTGACCTTGGTGGAATGTTTTGGAACCATGTCAATGCTTTCCCTTCTAATGTCATTCCAAACCCCTCGAATTGAGTATGAAAATCGAATATGCATTCTGCTCTTAGCACTTGCTTAAAGCTTGCTAAGTGGTCATATGGATCCCCTGATCCACTGTATTTTGTGACCCATTTTTGTCAGCTGGTCTGACACGTCTATTGGGTTCAATTCTCGGTCTCCTAACAGTTGGTCCTGTTCCGAGTCCTTCAAACTAGTATGTTGGAAATAGTGACTCATGTAGCACTTGACTGGCTTTAGTGTCACCTGGTTTTCTTCGTGATGAGGTGGTTTCTGGTTTTTTAACATTACTCTCAGAAGATCTCTCACGGTGTTCATCTCTTGGAATAGTTTCTAGTCCTTGGTCCAATATCCAATCCCTTCTTGAATACCCTTGATATTTGGTTTGTTCCACCTCCTCAGGAGTCATCATAACAAAGTTGTTGTTATAAAAATCCCTAAATAGGTAGGTTGGTAGATCTGTTGATCCCTTATCCTTGATCTTGAAGATATAGATGATCTTCATGGGCATTAGTTGTCCTGATTTAGCATACGATGTCCACAGAAGCTCTTTTACATTTCGATCCTCCCAACAATAGACTCCAATCCTAGGATATGAGTACTAAGCCGTTTCAAACGCTTCAAATCAACTTGATCGTATCTCTCGAATTCTAAAGTTGGTGGTCCTTCTTTTGCGGCCATATCTGGAATTATGGTATTTACTTCTAACCCCCATTTGTCTATCACATCAGGGTTTTCGACTTGTAAATACTGAGTTCTGTTTCTATCCATGTATGTTTTTCCTTGTTTGTTTGCCCTGATCTCTTCTTCGAACTCAATGCCATGGTCATCAATGCGAATAGCATTCTCTTCGTTAAACTTGAGCTCCATGGTGATTATTCTTATAAAAAGAGAGTGTATGCTTATAGCGCATTGTCATTCTGGTTTCCGAGTGAGACGAATAAGAAGACATCTCAGATATTGAATCTGAGAAAGTGTCTGAGACTTCTTCAAGGATAGTGTGCAAACAATTGCCTCGATTCATGCTTTTTTCAGTGGATACTCTATTGGAGGTTTCTCCAAGTATGCCTTGATTTCCTAGTACACGACTAGATCTAAGGTTCATAAAGACTTATGAAGCCTTGGGTAGAGTACTTACCTTGGATTGACTTGTTGTCAATTTCTTCCACTTGACTGGATTGCACTTCTGTCAAGCTACTGATTCCTTGTCTACTACTTGATTCCTGTACAAATTTGATCAAGTTAGCTATTCTTTCACCAAGACCGTATAGTTTTTGCTAGCTATTGTGATTGGTCTATGTGTATCACTTTTTTGAGCTAATTAAGTCAACAATTGAAATTTTCAAATTCGACTTTGGCAAAAATCAAAGGACTAATCTGCAACTTGAAAACTGAGTGAACATGTACCAACTTGGATCCGATTGAACCCAAAATTTTCCGGTGGCCTTGTATTATGTTGGTCTAACACTGTACAAGTTCAAAAGTAAAAAATGGTGGCTCTATGTAGCAGTAGTAAATAATTGCGATTATTTACTTTTGTCAGTTTTTTCCACTATTTGGCTTGATTTGCCAAGTATACAACCTGTTAAGGTTTTTGGACAAGTTTCAACAAGTTTGGACAAAATATGTTCAAGTTTATCAACTGCTTTCTGTCCACAGACTCGGTTTTCAAGAATCTGGCTTAAGTCTCAATTTTGTGATCCAAATTTTACCAGAATTGATTTGTGTGGTCTACTTGATATGCTTGACCTTGTGGTATACTCAAATATGCAAGATTGTCAATTTTTGACGCAGATGTAAATAATCACTATTATTTACACTAGCTAATTTTTGCAATTTTTTGTCCCAACCTTGACACAAATTTGTTAAGCACTTCAACTTAAGGTCTCTAGCTAAGTTTCATCATGTTTGGACTATTTTTGATCAAATGGTCATCAGTTTTGTGTCCGTAGACTGACTTTGCAATTTTGGTCACAATTTTCAATCCAATGATCCAAATCTTACCAAATTTGGTTTGTGGACTTATTACAACATGGTAAAACTAGTGGTATGCCAACTTAGTCAAAAAAATTGATAAATGGGACAGATGTAAATAATTGCGATTATTTATATATGGTATCTTTTTGGTCAAGTGAGCATGTACACATGTCTATCACATCAATATAAGCCTACGAATCAAACTTCATTGAGTTTGGATTTTTTTTTTCAATTTACACTCAAGTTTCAGAAAGTGAGTTTAGTTTTTTCCCAGTTTGGTGATCCAAATACAATGTGCCTTCACAAAAGTTGTTTGTACACATGCAATGAATGAGTCAACCTTGGTCAAATTTGAGCTGAAAGTAAATAATCATGATTATTTACTTCAAGCTTAAAATGGACCATTTTTTGCACTTTTTTCATGGATGGTCTTTTCATGAGTTATTTTAAGCATAGGAATCAAGTCAAAACTTAATTTGGCCTAAAATGTCAAGAAAAAGTATATAATCAGAGTTTTTGCAAACTCTTGAAATTTTTACCTCAAAGTATCAAATTGAGCTTACCCACTGGTTCATACAACTTTTAAGCATACTTTCCAGTCGGATTGAGTGGTTTGGAGTCTTTTTGTGCTATTTCTAACCGCCGTAGACCTAAAATTTTGCACTTCAAATAACAACTCACAATGATTCTTTTGGAGAGAACAATGTTCTGAAATCCACCTCGGATCCTACTTACCCTACTCCTAGGTTCTCATACAATGGGGTTGTCCACAAACACTTGTTTTCTTGTTTTTTATGGTTTCCTGAGCATTGATTTTAAGGCTTGTCTCGTCTATCATACATTCTCAAAATCCTAATCTAGTTCTACAATCTTACAAACCTAAAGGCGCTCGACAAGTACGATCACTTCCAAGCTGCCTCTACACAGCAAAAGACGACAATCTTAAGCTATGCGGTTTTTAAAAAGAAAGTTTTTACTCTAGGAGATCATAGAGGAAGTTAAAGGATAACTTCACAAGATGCTCATGTTTTTTCCTAGTTTAGGTCTCTTTGATCCCCGGTATGCGGCGCCAAATGTGGGACGGGTGTCTAACCTCACTCCTATCTTATTGCAGATTTAGCTAGAACCTCGATTAAATTATCAATCCATGGGGCGAAGCTGACTCGACTAGTGCATAGAGGCTACAAGAGGTTGTCAATCTCTCAGAAAACAACAAACAACTTGCATCTAACTCAAGTGACTGAAATCACCAAAAGCCAATCGCTCATCGACAAACAAATCACATCCGTTACAACATCAAATGACATCCAAATGTAACGAAACTTCTAGGACATGTATATAAGACCTAATCACACATGCTTAGGGTCTCAAATTCCACTTTAGGTCAGGTGAAAAATCGCGATTATTAACAACAATGAATTTTTGACCTAGTCGTTTTTGACCCAAAATGCACCTAAATGCTTAGCCAGGATGCCCCAATACCTCGCCTATGCTTAGTTTTTTATTTTGAAGTGTAAATTCCTACTTATGATGAAATTAGGCCGCGGGTTGGTGACACCAAAAGGTACGAAATACTGTGATGTGTTTACGTCAATGCTAGAGCTCTTACCTGCGGTTGCAATGCAACAAACGCGACTGCAATGTGACAACGAGAGAGGGAGTAGGAAGCACAAGAAGGAGAGAAGTGAGCGCCGTTAGCTCACACTATGTATTTCAATATTCAAAACTTAATAATAACTTACAAAAATTGGCTTTTATACCTTAGCCAAGGTTTTTGGTGGTCAAAACTGATAATTTGGGAGCTCTAACTAAAGATAGGTAATGACAGGTTGATACAATCTGGAAGCTTGTAGCCCCGGCTCATCAATTACAAGGTCTACCCGAAAAATAAGAGTTACAATATTCCCTATTTTTCGCTTCGGCTCATCAATTACAAGGCTTACCCGAAAAATAGGAGTTAAAATATTCCCGATTCATAAAAAATAATAAGTGTTCTTACATGGGAGCTTCAAAAAATGGTATTCGAGCTAGCTTGCTGCTAACAATAACATTCTCATGTTTGAGAGGGGAGATGAATAAATCCTGTTTGTCCACATAGCTTTGGACATGAAGCATTAATTTTCCAATAAAAGAAGTAACTGAGACGTCTTGTCCCTTGATAGCTCCATTGGCTGTCAATGCATCTCCCACCTCATGGCTTGTATACCTAGCTTAGTAGTCAACTCCGTGGATACGAAGTTGTGAGTTGAACCAGGGTCAAATAAAATAAAGGCAGCATGCTCTTCCATCTTTCCCCAAGCATAGGAAAGGAGAAATCCTGGCAATGAGCATCCTCTTTTGCAGCTTCAAACATAGAGGCTCTAGGAGTCTCATTGCGGGCAATTCTCTTGGAGCAAGGACGATAACCATGGCCTTGCTCCCCACACTTAAAACATTTGTGGTCCTTATGAAAAGCTTCTAGCTCTTTAGGAGAGATTTTATATTTATCTTTGTAAACTCCCTTCTCCTTGGACCGATTGTTGTTGTTGTTGGAATAGTCTTGGCAAGAATTTTGGGTATTGGTTTTCCTCTTGGCACCACTTTTGTCTTTATTTTCCATGGGCTTGACATTCCGTCTAGCCCCTTGTTGGAAATTGATGCGCAAAGCAACCATGGTGTGGTGGATTACTGCGGTGATAGAACTAGGCCGTTGAGAGTAGACATACTTGGCCATCTGTTTGGGTAATCCCGTATAGAATTGTTTCTTTTGCACGGAAAAGTCTATCTTTTGAAAGACACTAGCCTTGAGATGTAAATCCCAAAACTTTTCTATATATTTGTGGATAGACTCATGAGAGAGAAGCCTCAAACTCTGCCATTTGGTGAGTACTTTGTCCTTTGCATCACTTGCAAGGAATTGCTTCATGATAGAAACTCGTAGAGTTTTCCATGTCTTTGGGGCTTCGCCGTTGCCACGAAGGCTAGCCCACCATTGATGAGCCAATTTTTGGAAGTGCAAAGCTACATGGCGTAGCTTGGAGGACTCCCTAAAGCCCTCGTCTCCAAAGGCCGCATCAAATTGTTGGATGAAGGTCAATACTTTGTCAGTAGCACCAAAGGTGCCATCATAGTGAGAAAAGAGATACTCTTTCCTCCCTCTTTGAACTTCTTTAGCTTTTGTGACCTTCACCATGTAGGGTAAGATTTGTGATGTCCTGCCCTCTTGTACTCTCTAAGAGAATAGCCATAGCTTTCATCGGTAGAGGAGGAAGGTGAAGAAGAAGGAGAAGAGGGTGACCTCTTTCTTGCCCTTTTCTTCCTTTGTTTCATCTCTTCCCTTTTGGAGTGACGAGGAGAAGGACTATGGGTTGACCGTTTCCTCTTGGAGGAGTTGATGCTCGTTTAGTCCACCTTCTTCGTGGAGCCACATCTTCAAAGGAATTTAGGGATTCATTACTTTCTTGATCTTTGGATTCCTCTGCTCGTATGGGAGAGAGTCTTCTTTTGGGGTCTCATCAAGAGGCCTCTTAAGCTCTCTCTCCTCTTGGAGAGGAAAGGAAATCCCATAAGCACGAAGTTGTTGAGTAACTTTGGCTTGCAAAGCGGGGTTGCCCATAGCTTGTTGCAACCTAGTGACAAGAAAATTAATAAACATGGGGGCATCATCATTAGCATCTTCATGTGTAAAATCAAAGATATCAATGTTCATTCTACTCTCTTGGTTATTGTCATCCATGTTAATTAAATTTATGTGCTTACTTAGTGTATGCTTTGGCACTCCAAAACCTTAGTTGCTACTTCTCTTAGCCTTTGAAAATAGGCACTTAAGTATCTACACCCACGACTCAAATTGGTTAATTATAGAGAGTAGTGGAGTGAGTCTAACATAGCGAAGTTGCCGAGGGATAGCTCCTTTCGGACTTCTTATGGCTCAATAATGGTAAAGCCGTAGGCAAGTCTAAAAAGACTCCATTATTAAGACCAAATCTCCCGAAGTGTGCACCATATCCCACATAGTGGGCTCAACAAAACCGATAATAGATCCCAATCCCACTTACCCTAATATAATTAACAAAATCAACCATTAATAGGCTACTTAAGGACATCTCTTCTTAAGCAAGAAAAGAGAAACCAAATGCTCTAATACCAATGTAATGAGGGTAGCGGAATTAGGATATTAGGTGAAGCACTTTTGTGAGATTACTTTGTGAGCAGAGCGGGTGAACTTAATTGATGGTAGCAACATAAAAATGGTCCTTAGCTAACTTGGCATGAACAATACTTTTACAAGAGAGAGACTTTAAAGAACATGACAATAGTTGAGGACCGGATTCATATGGAGCCGGTTCCCCCTCCAATAGGCTTTTGTATTATAGTTTCTCCCATCAAGTGAGACTTGGTACAATACAATCTTTGTGTTCCTTGTAACCTAGGTGATGCAATGAAGATGAAAAGCTTCATGCATCACAAGCATAACATAAACTTTGTAGAAAGCATTAACTATTCCAAGCCTCAATCCCAAGGCCTCAAACGCCTTCGAAGGTGGAGAGAGCTAGCGGGGAATGCGGGTAGGGAAGAAGAAGAAGAAACATTCCATAGGAGAAAGAAATAGTTCCTCACTTATCATCACTCTTCTTGCTAGCATACATAATAGCATAGTAATGAAGATGGCAAGCTTAAGCATTGAAGCATGGCTCTTGGTTGGATTTGCATTCCATAGCCAAGAGTGTTGGTGTAGGATCTCACTTCTCACAAGCTTGGAGAAGGAGGTGGAGTTCCTCTACTTTCACCAAGTGAGAATCATCCACAAAATGAGTGTGTGTGTGTGTGTGTGTGTGGTGTATACCTCCCCAGCACCCCCTTGCTTGCTTGGGGCAAGTTCTAGCCTTTCCACATGCTTCAAGCTCATTGGACGCCTCTCCCCCTAGCCAATCACATGCATCATGCATTCAAGTACATGGGTAGTCTTTGGACAAGCGTCCTCCTTACCCCTTAGAGAGAGAGAGAGAGCTTGAAAATATCTAGATATTTGCTGGATGAAACTAGAAGCTCATTGGACCCCTCTTTAGCCCAACCAATAGCATTCAAGCACACCATGTGGCTAAGCATAGGGAGAGTCTGACATGTTTCCCATGTGCCCCTTGAGAAAAGGGGCGGCCTTTGGGTGAGTGGGAGGTTAAGTCAAAGATTCCCCTAACTTTGGGACTTTTCCCCTCCTTTGTAGGGTCTCTTTTTGAGTGAATCACCTTACCCCCCATGCATGGGAAGCCACTCAAGCACCTTCCTCATTAAGTTTGTAGGGTATCTTTTTGACTTAAGCACCTTACCCCCCCATGCATGGGAAGCTTCTCAAGCACCTTCTTCATTAAGTATGACAAGCACCTCAAGTACCTTACTCATAAAGCACGACAAGCACCTCAAGCACCTTAGTCATCAAGCGCGAGAAGCATCTCAAGCTTAGGTCGGGTTCCCACCTCAAGCTCAGCCCTAGCTTGCCTAAGGTCAAAGGATTGTTAACACTAACCATTGGAAGTCTCTAATGAAGCTAACCCTAAGGTCTTTTAAGCTCCATTAGATGCACGTTGCTCTTTGATAAACTACCTCCTTTTGGACCCGTATTGCGATGTAACCATCTCTCCTCTTGGTCCCCTATTGAGATAAGTCTAGAAGCACTTATTGCACATTGCTCTTTGGTAGACCGTCTCCTTTTGGACCCCTATTGAGATGCAACCATCTCTCCTTTTTGGTCCGCTGCTGAGATAGGTCTAGAAGCACATGTCTGTATTCTAACTCTTGTTCATGTTTATTCTCCCACATTAAATGATCAGTTTAATATGAAACAATCATTTGGGTTAGCTAGATATTAGATTTTATGACAGAAAGCTTCATGCATCACAAGCTTAACATAAACTTTGCAAAAAGCATTAACTATCCCAAGCCTCAGTCCCAAGGCCTCAAACACCTTCAAAGGTGGAGAGAGCTAGTGGGGAATGAGGGTAGGGAAGAGGAAGAAGAATCATACATAAGAGAAAGAAACAGTTCCTGACTTATCATCACTCTTCTTGCTTAGCATAGCATAATAGCATAGTAATGAAGATGAAGAAGAGGGCAAGCTTAAGCACTGAAGGATGACTCTTGGTTGGATTTGCATTCCACAACCAAGATGTTGGTGTAGGCTCTCCACTTCTCAACAAGCTTGCAGAAGGAGATGGAGCTCTTGTACTTTACACTCCACACAATGAGAGAATGTGTGTGTGTGTAAGGGAGAGTATACCCCCCCTCTTATGCTTGGTCCACCTCTCTCTCTCTCTCTCTCTCTCTCTCTCTTATTAATTAATTATTTCATTTGGACATGTGTCCTCTTTTTGTTGTTTGAGAGAAAGAACTTAATTATTTAATTTTATGTATTTAAATTCTCATTGGACCCCTTGAAAACCTATCCAATAGCATTCAAGAACTTCATGAGGGTCACATGTGGAGGATCATTTGAACATGTGTCTTTTATGCTTATTGATTCATTTAGCTTGAATTGAATTCTTCAAGCACTTAGTGAATAAAATGTTGAAGCCTCTTGAGAGTTTATCTTTGAATTGAACACTTCAAGAACCTTAGTCATTTAAGCATGTGTGAAACACCTCAAGCTTTTGGGCAAGGTTCCCACTAACACTTAGCAAGTCAACAAGCACCTCATGCTTGGGTAGGATTTCCACCTCAAGATCAGCCCTAGCTTGTCTAAGGTCAAAGGACTTTTGAACACTAACTTTTGGAGGTCTTTAATGAAGATAACCGTAAGGTCTTTAAGCTCCATAGGTAGCATTGCTCTTTAACATAACATCTCTCATTTCGACCCCTTGAACCTTGGCCTCGTGTTGAGACAGATCCATAAGCACATGTCTATATTCTAACCCTTGTACCTATTTTTTCTCCCACATTAAATGATCAGCTTAATATGAGAAAATAATTTGGATTGGTTAGATAGTAGATTTTATGAAATTACCTCTCTCTTGAAATCATAGTTGTCCTCGACTATGAGGTAGAAGAGATAAAAGTCTTACTCATTCGTCTACGTTTCTTAGCAGATAGAGGATCCTTTTCACCTTGCGACACCATTCTAGAATGAATGACTAGTCCATTTGGTTCTTGGGAGACGTAGCTGCGCAAGCACGTCTGCTCTTGAGTCCAAATCATACTCCCAAAGTAGAGTGACAAATTCTACTTGGTGTTTGAGTGACGTCGTAATCACAAACATGATTCTAAGCATGCATACTATTTAAATTTGTGCACAAAAGAGGATTAGTCTTATAACACAAAAACATTGTTCATTTAGAAAGCATTTACATTTAAATGCTTATCTAGTGCAGCATTGTAAGCATTGACAAGGTTCATACTATCCTTAAGCTGTATTCCTTGCATCCATCTAGCATCTTGAAATTGATAATTTTAAACTTAATAAGATACCGTCATATAATCTTACCATGTGGTAGTACCTTGTCTTCATGCCGAAGGATAGCTTTGGGCACCTCTTCTTGGTCTTTGATTTCTAGAGGGTCTTCAATAATTGGTTCTATTGGTGGCTCTCCTTTGTAGGGCTTAAGTAGGCTCACATGAAAAGCATTGTGTATGAGCCAATGGTTGGCCAACTTGAGTTGATAAGTCATGTCATTGATTGGCTTCAAGGTTTGAAAAGGACCATAGTATCTTTTTGCTAATTTAGCATATTACTTTTGATGGCCCGTAGGATTTTTGCCCGTCGTTTGCCTCAATAAAGCCTTGGGAAACTTAAGTAAGACCCAATCATTTTCTTTGAATGTTAAGGTACTTCTGTGCTTGTCAGCAACAGCTTTTTGCCTTTGTTGAGATATGGATATAGCCTCCTTGACCTTTTGAAAAGATTCTTGTAGGTCTTCTCATATACTTTAAGTAGCAAGGGACTTTTAGGTCTTCCCTCTATGATCTCAAAAGGTGCTTTTCCTGTAGTAGTATGGATAGTATTGTTATGCGCATACTCTACAAGGTGTAAGTACTTCTCCCATTGTGATCGTTGATCTACTTTTGTAACATGCGTCTTTAGTAGATCGAGTATCGTAAGATTCACTATCTCACTTTGGCCATCCGTTTGTGGGTGGTAGGCCGAAGAGAAATTCAATCTTGTACCTAGAATTTCAAAGAGACCTTTCCAAAAATTACTGGTCATTCTAGGATCTCTATCGGACACGATGGATGTTGGTAATCCATGGTGTTTGAAAATCTGAGATATGAAGATGGTTGCCATTTGGTGTGCCTTAATAGTCTGTTTGACAGGAATAAAGCGTGCTTGCTTGCTAAACCTATCGACTATTGTCCATATTCCCGTATTCCCATGGATAGACTTGGGTAATCTAAAGATAAAATCCATGGATATACTCTCCCATAGTGAATTAGGGATGGGCAATGGCTAGAGTAATCTAGGTTTCTTTCCTCTATCATACTTAGTCTTTTGGCATCCACACATTTTGAAGCATACTCTTGTATGTCCACTTTCAAGTAGGCCAATAGAAGTACGTCTCTACTCCTCGAAGAGTAGGTTGAATGCCTCTATGCCCCGCATAGAGAGGAGAATGGGATTCATACATGACTTTCTCATGAAGGCAGTGGGTAACACATAGCCTATTGCCATGGAGAAGATAACCATCTTGCAAGGTCAATGGTTCCTCTTTCTTCCCCAAAGCAAGGGCTGACATTACATCCTTTAAAGTCAGGGTCTATAGCATACTCATCTATCATAGAAGATAGATAATTGTGAGTTGCTATAGACACCGCATTGACTTTTGGTCATCGTGGAAGTGCATCAGCCACTTGGTTGTGCTTACCAGCAATGTTAGCAATATGAAAATAAAATTGCGAAAGAAAATTTGCCCACCTCATTTGTTTGTCGAAAAGCTTGGTTTGCATCATGAAGTACTTGAGACTTTGGTGATCTATTTGTAAAATGAATGGAGTCCCCAATAAATAGTGCTTCCATGTGTCTAGGGCATGTAGAACAGCTCAAAGCTCTTTCTCATAAATGCCCAAGACCTGTTCATCCGTATTGAGCCTTCGGCTCTCATATGCTATGGCATATCCTTCTTGAAGCAAGACTGCTCCAAGGCAATCACCACAAGCATCACATTGGACCTCAAATGGCTTTGAGAGATCCGGGAGCATGAGGACTGGTTGAGAGGTAAGCTTCTCTTTGAGTTTGTCAAAAGATTTTTTCTCCTTAGCAGTCCATGAATACTTAACGTTCTTCTTTGTCAAGTCATGTAATGGTCCTGCTATTTGAGAAAATTTTGCTATGAAGCATCTATAGTATGCACACATACCAATAAAGCTTCTTAGCTCATGTAGATTCCTTGGATTAAGCCATGCTTTTATTACCTCTAACTTTGATGGATACATACGGATACCATCTCGAGAGATAATATGACCTAGGTATTGAATCTCTTGAAGGAAAAATTCACTTTTCTTTTGGTTGAGAAAAAGCTTGTTCTCCCTCAATGCTTGAAAAATCACTTGAAGATGTTGCTTGTGTTCCTCCAAGGACTTGGAGTAGATGATGATATCATCAAAGAACGCTCTAGTGAACTTGCGGTAGGGTCTAAACATTTTCTCCATCAAACTATTGAATGTGGCTAGTGCATTGGTCAAGCCAAAAGGCATGACTAGATATTCATCATAAAGACCAAACGTTGTACAAAACGTGGTCTTTAGGATATCTTCATCCACTATCCTTATTTGATGATAGCCACTTTTTTTAATCAATCCTACTGAAGTAGGTAGAGCCTTGTAGCATATCAAACAGATCTTCTACCTGAGGCACAAGAAATTTATTTTTGATAGTGATATGATTTAGTGCTCGATAGTCCACACACATACAATATGTAGCATCTTTCTTTTTCATTAAAAGGACTGGAGAACAAAAGGGAGAAGAGCTAGGTCTCACCATCCCTTTGTCTACCAATTCTTATACTTGCCTCATGATCTAGTCTTGTTAAGTGTGGGAAACTCGATAAGGAGGCTTGTTAGGTGGTGAGCTTCCTGGTAGGAGCTCAATTCGATGGTCATCCCCTCGTTTTGGAGGTAAGTCCATAGGGATATCATTGATGAAAACATCTTGGAATCCATTTAGAAAAGTAGACAAGTCTAACTCTTCTTGATTTCTACCATTTTCATTTGATAAACCATTAGCGTCATAGTGGATTCTTTGAGAAAAATCATGTATGCAAAAATCAAGCTTTTCATTGACTTATCAAAAGTTGGTGAATTTACAAGTGGTATAGTACGATTAGACTCATCAGCATCTATATACATGTTCTTTCCCCTGTAGGTGAAGTAGGTTTTCCTTTCAGGGAACTTCATGTTGGCAGTCATGCGATCAAACCATGGTGCCCTAGGATAGCATCCTCATGTTGGAGAGTGTTGACGGGCGAGCGTCAACGACATGGATTATGCTTCCATTGGTGTGTACACATATGTGTATGCATATATTTTTTGTATTTACGGGATCCACAGTGGGTTCCAAGTTGTACATTGATGATTAGATGAGCCTAGATACCTGCACCATGTTATACATTTTTTGGCCGGCCGCCCATTTTTAAAAGCCCTTGTATATAAGTCAATTCACAAGATGTGAAAGGGCATTCTTAGAGAAGAGAGTGTGAGGGAGTGTGGAGAAGAAGAAGAGGAGTGGCTATGGAGCTTGGATCTTCCACATCATATGTAGTAGTCATTGGGATTAATGGAAGCTAAGTTCTCTCTACTTTCTCTTGTCTTTCAAGCTTATGTGTGTTAATGGTGTATGATTAGTGTTAATCTTCTCTTCTCTCTCAAGTTTTTCCTCTTGTTTGAGCATTCTTGCTTCACATGTGTACTAGATTAGAGTGTGTGTACGTGGGCTGCATACATTTCTCTCATTAGGCTTCCTTGTGTATGTGATTAGAGTGTGTGTGCTTGAGATTAGAGCAAAGGGATACACCATTGTCTGCATGATTAGAGAGTTAGAGTGTAGATTGAGAGTGTGTGTGCATAGATCTTGCTTCATCGGCTTTCCCTCTTCTCCTCTCTTGCTTTACCCCTCTTCCTAGAGTCCTCATTCCGTCACATTAGGTGCATCCATGCCTCCATGCACTAGCCGGGTTCCGATCCACCGGATTGACATTATGTCGGTGGGTTGTGCACTGTGCTATGACCACCAACATTGGCGCCGTTGCCGGGGATCGAGCGCCTAAGGTAGAGGATCACCTGTGTGATGGTTTGAGTTTCTAATTTTCATTAGGATTAAGTATTGGTGATGGTGAATGGTTGATTTGTGATGAGATTTTGTTAAAAAAGTTGTGTGTAATTTTCATGTTTTCTCTTCATTTTCACTAATTGATCACTAATTTACTACTAATCCGCTAACAATTGGAGTGTTTTACATATTTATGTGCCTAATTAGAGGCTTGTGCATCACTCTTACAGGTTGAAATTTCATCAATTTTGCATGATTTGAGTGATTAGAAAGTGTGTAATTATGTGTGATTTATGCTAGTTTTGATGTCTAATTACTCACTAATCTTGTGTGTTTTTGGTGCTACACATGAATGAATCTCTAATTGGATGTTTTGCCTTCATGATTATGTGTTTGATTTGAAGAAAAATTATGCTACACATGATGCTTTGTGATTGGTGCTTGTAGGTGGAGATGCGGTGAAGCGGTTGCTTACACACACACACACACACACACACGTGTGTAATCGTCAATTGGAGTGGAGAAATCGACGTGATTCTTGTTGTAATGTGAGTGCATTAACCCACTTTAAAATCTGAAATTAAAGTGTAGGTTTGAGAATTGATTAGGTGCACTTAATCAGTGCAAATCTATGTGCACTAGTGTATGCCAACGTGAGGGCAAATGTGTACAAATTGGTGCTTGTTTTTTGGCAATTTTGATGTAATGTGTTTGATGCAAAACCATTGATTGATTATGGTCATTATGTTTATATGGTTTATGGTTTTTGATTGCCAATTTTGCACCGAACTGCTATCCAAATTTCGGTAGAATTGTGTGTGATTAATTGGTGCATTTTAGACTTAATTGTGCTTGTGTATACACACATAATTAAACTAATTGCAAGTGACAAAGTGGAGTGTTTATGATTGTATTGTGATGTTGGATTAGTGGTAAACAAGTGTATACGTAGAAATTTTCTAATTGAACCACCAATTGCGCTAATTTTTGGGTCAAAAATAGACAAAAAAGAGGTTAAAACGGGTCTTGGTTTGATTGGCAATTGATGTGTTAAACACACACACACACACACACACATACACCCCTCTTCATTTTTATTACTTTCTCTATCTCTCTCTCTCTCTCTCTCTCTCTCTCTCTCTCTCTCTCGGATTCACACACACACACACACACACACACACACACACACACACACGTCCAAAAAAAAGAAAAAGAAAACGTATACACAAAAATCGCCCCCCTTTAAATATTCCTTGATTTTCTCTTTGTTTCTTTCACTCACACACACCACTCATACACACACAAAAGATCCCCCACTTAAATATACCTTGACTTTCTCTCTTTGTCTCTTTCCCTTAATCACTTCTTGATTTTCTCCTTTTGTCTCTTTGCCCTCTTTCACTCACCCACACAAAAGATCTCCATTAAACACTCCCTTGATTTTCTCTTTGTCTCTTTCTCTCACTCCAATTTACACACACACACACACACACACACACACACACACACACACACACACACACCCAAAAAAAAAAAAACTTCAAAAAAAAAAAAACGATTTTTTTTTTTCTTTCTTTCATTGCTTCTCACACATATTCCACACGCATCACATGCCCCACATACTCGACGCTCGCGTGCATGTACACACGATTAGACACATTTAGAGCAGATACGTCCGAGAGTTAGGTTTTGCCAGATTTGAGTCCGATTGTACGCATAAACCTCGATATAGTGCAGATTTTTATTTTAGTCTACATTCGACGAGTTGACAAGGTTTAGAGGCCTATCACACGCCGAGAGTGCACATATGATGGCCATGACCACTTCGTGCTCTGAGTACACATTGCTCACACTTGTTGTAGGCAAGCACAGAGGCCGGCCCTTTTACACGGACACATATGGACATTTCTTTGTCCAGTGTCGCGTCTCCTTTGGCCCCACACAGACCCTCCAGATGGTGCGAGTCCTTCCCAACGACACGCGGGATGGCACATTTAGAGATGACTATCACGCCACGTATGTGGTCGACCATTTGATTATGCTAGAGGAGATAGAGCTAGTACACGCAGATGATTGCCTTGAGGCCTTCGACCATCCCGTGCAGGTTACATTACGGTGGTAGGTCCTCGAGTGATCTATATAGATAGTGCTTAGCGCATATATCGATTAGAGTGTCACACTTCTAGTAGACGCCTATCCACAGATGTTGTGACACTAGTTGGCGAGCCTAAAGACAGATGCTACATGAACACCACAGGCACTGAGCTTTACTTTTTGACTTGTGGATTGCCGTACGATCCTCGACCGACCCAGTGCCCTACTTCGAGTAGGAGTGCCTCACCTCCTTTAGACACAGTGCCACCACTCACATCACTCAGGAAACCACCGCCAGGATTCTCCTCACCTAGACTTGATTTGCCGCCAAGCTTTTCAAGCTATCACGAGTCTAGAGCGATGTACACAGCGATTGCTAGCACTTTGCGTACCACTCAGAGTGAGCCACGGATAGAGACCCAAAGCCTTCGAGACACGTACTTTAGAGAGTCTCAACCTCGACACCTTGCACCATCTAGAGACCCATGCCAGCCTTTGATGACACAGATTAGAGAGCATACGAGAGAGTCTATGACGACCACATCACCCCAGTTGAGAGCACCAGAGGTAGGGCCCGGTAGATCACCCATTGTAGATATGAGTGCCCCTAGACCACTGACCCCCACCCTTCAGACACTGTCCGAGACCAGAGAGACTAGGGATATCATGAGAGATATAGATGGTCAAATCTTGCATGTAGTAGGCCGATCTCCACGAGAGGTTGCATATTATGTTGACACTTATGATCACCCCTTTGTGAGGCTAGCCACCCCGCAGTGCATGATGTCTACACCTAGTAGGCAGATTGTGAGAGCCTATCCACAGGCCGATAGAGCAGTTTTTATTGATGAGCTCGGAGAGCAGTATCTCTTGATTGAGACCCTTGATTTTGATGACATTGAGCGAGCACACCTAGATGACAGCCTAGACACACAGACACATCCTAGGCTAGTGGAGCTTCAGAGAGTTGAGCAGACTGTGACCTATCTAGATGAGCTTGGTCGTAGGTATAGACGCCTAATGAGTGGTGGATCCAGAGATCCTTCAGCCCGCCTTCTTGCATATTTGATAGGAGATCCATGTGAGCGAGTTTATAGGGATGTCGATCATGCAGTATATGTTTTGACTATAGGTCTACCCTACTACCCTCGACTTAGACATGATGATTTATGTTTACCCACGACGACCATGCTAGCCCCAAAGCTATCGAGAGCTCCGAGTCCTCGAGAGACACCACTAGAGAGATCACCTCCTAGGCTTCTTTTGTCACGTCGTATTCTACCACCTTGGGAGATGCCATATGAGGATGATAGTGTGCCACGAGAGATAGCTCCAGCACCTAGCCTGCCACACAGGTAGAGCCCCTGAGACTAGAGCCCAGTCAGAGTATTGTTAGGGAGTCTACACCACCTACCACACTTATCCACGAGACTTCCAACACACAGCGAGAGATCTCACAGAGTCATAGAGTGAGTGACTCCGATGGCTTTGTTATAGATGAGACCACTCCACAGATTCTAGTTGCCCTTGAGCATCCTTGTTTAGATCTGCCAACCTCACAGAGGTCCTTAGAGATAGCTGTCGAGCTAGAGCCATCTACAAGAGTAGATCCGCCTATGAGAGAAGATGCAGAGCCGACAACATCGCTATCCCACTCTTTTAGCTTGCATAGCGGTGTCATAGCTAGTGAGTCACAGAGAGAGCAGCCACCACATATATGCCCTAGTGCCATCTACGAGTGCCGATTCATGATCAGATCACCCAATTGAGCGAAGACCAGCCACGAGCCGTAATTTTCTAGATCAGGTTCCTAGAGACCACATTACTGACACCACAGAGATAGAGGTTACACCACAGATACATGGACGTACACGGACTAGAGTGACCTCTACTGACACCCTATGTAGGGATACGATAGTGCCTGCTCGATTTGTTTGGAGACCACGTACACAGGCATCTCAGCCATGTGTAGAGCCTTCTCTAGGCAGAGGCTCTGCGACGATGAGTAGTGCCACTGAGGAGCGACACATGATAGATCAGGCACGTAGCTCTCCATGTAGAGCTTCCAGGACAACCCAACAGGTATTTGTTCCCCGTGATGAGATACATGCTAGATTTTTACCTTGTGATGACACGATCATATTTCTAAGGAGCCATATGACCGACGACGGACTTTCACATGGTTGGCTCACATCTAGACGGTCACTTGAGGCACATGATTACTTTGAGGGACAAAGACATGTTTGGGTACCTAAGCCACGATCGATAGCACACCTAGCACATACAAGATCATACCCTACAACGAGACCTCCATGAGCCAGATGTCGAGAGATGAGACTACCCCTAGAGAGGTCGGTACCTTCACAACAGATAGTATGTCCTAGAGCTAGATGCACACGTAGACATGCTAGGAGAGCTCAGACTGACATCCCTACGAGAGTGCGAGCATTACAGATTTGGCTACCGAAGAGCCTTCCACAGACTATTGGAGTAGAGGTTGATGCCCCCCCTACGCCCATTCCTTGTGCTGTTGAGCAGACTTTACATATGGATCTAGGTGTTAGCTAGCCCTTGACTATTAGAGATCGAGCTAAGAGATTGCAGATCATGCTTCATGGTGAGAGCTCTCTCTTGACTCCTAGTTGCACGAGATTTGAGATTTGTACACATTGATATGTGCACTAGATTTATGTGCATATACCAGAGGCACTTTTTTCTCTTTTGGGTTTTTTCCCTTTGGATATCCAGGTTTTAGACCCTAGCTTAGATGTTCTATTTTATTATTCTATTACTTTTGGTATTTTATCTTGCTGCTGACATACCTCTTGGAGGTACAGTGCTTTTGTTGATCTTTTGATGTAGCACGTAGACAGACATTAGCTTGCCCATGGAGATTGGACGACCATGTAGACATGATGTATCTCCAGACACGAGGAGCTTCCATGACATCGACCTCTTCATCGAGCCCATGCACAGGTGTACTCCTTCCTATGCTTTATGGTTTTGTACATTTATATTTGTTGATTGTGGCTTCTTCTTGGTTTGATTAAGTGCATTTAATTATGTTTTGTTATCTGCCATTAAAGATGTATAAACTTGTCCTTTCTTTAGTTAATTGATTTAGAGTTTAGTTTTATTGATGAGCCTTGAGGTTAGGAGGCCGTGACTTTAGGTTAACGCATTTACTTGACTACTAGTCCTAGTTGGTAAAATTATTTGAGTGTTTGAAACCTTAGGAGTGTTTTAAGCATAGAGAGGCTTTCTCACCCAAACAACCAAGAAAACTAGTGAAAATACAAAGGAAATGGAAGAAAAACAAAAGTGCCACAAGTGTAAAAGCTTAAGCTGGAAGAGAAATTCTGGCTTGATTTGGTACTTCATGCACATGTATTGCCTATGGTACTAGAGCCCTAGAGGTTCCCAGTGTGGGTGCTTTTCTGTGAGAAGCAAAAAGCCCCGGGTATACAAATAAGCACACACGTCAAATGATTTTGCAAAATGTGAAAAATAACAAATGAAAAGCAAGAAATGAAATGAGAAAGACTTCCATTGAGCTTCAAGTAAGAAAAATTCAAGCTTTTGTTTCGAGTTGTGAGAGTTAGTTAGCTAATCTATGACAGACATAATTAGGGAATCTTGCATTGGGATAAATTTACTAACTTAGCTAGTACTAGAGTAAATGTTTTAACCCTTAGTCGTAGCTAACTAATTGATAGACTCATTCATAAGCTTAAAACTCTTGATTGATTAATTTCAACAAGTGCAATTTATTTTTTCTTAATGGCAGTGTAACATTTCATAATTCTTTGAATTTACTCATTACTACATGTGCTTTGCCTTTTCCTTATGCCTTATCACCATATATTTGAGCTTGCTACCTCATCCACCTTTTTCTTTTTGCAGGCACATTCTTTCTCAAGCATCTACCATGACATGGCTTTGTCATGGACGACAAAGCTTTGGAAGGGGAGAGTGTTGACGGGCGAGCGTCAATGACATGCATTATGCTTCCATTGGTGTGTACACATATGTGTATGCATATATTTTTTGTATTTACGGGATCCACAGTGGGTTCCAAGTTGTACATTGATGATTAGATGAGCCTAGATACCTGCAGTATGTTATACATTTTTTGGCCGGCCACCCATTTTTAAAAGACCTTGTATATAAGTCAATTCACAAGATGTGAAAGGGCATTCTTAAAGAAGAGAGTGTGAGGGAGTGTGGAGAAGAAGAAGAGGAGTGGCTATGGAGCTTGGATCTTCCACATCATATGTAGTAGTCATTGGGATTAATGGAAGCTAAGTTCTCTCTACTTTCTCTTGTCTTTCAAGATTATGTGTGTTAATGGTGTATGACTAGTGTTAATCTTCTCTTCTCTCTCAAGTTTTCCCTCTTGTTTGAGCATTCTTGCTTCACATGTGTGCTAGATGGGTTGTGCGCTGTGCTATGACCACCAACAGAGAGGAGAGATGAACAAATTTTCTCGTCGACATAGCTTTGGACATGAAGCCTCAACTTCCCAATCAAGGGAGTAATGGAGTCTTGTTGTGCCTTGAAAGTTGTGTCAGCCGTTACAATATCTCCCATCTCGAAAGCTTGAATGCCCAACTTGGTGACCAACTCCATTGATATGAAGTTGTGAGTAGAGCCAGGGTCAAACAAGATGAAGGCATCATGCTCCCTTACCTTTCCCCAAGCATAGGAGAGAGATGATCCTTTGCAATGAGCATCCTCTTTTGGAGCTTTGATGGTGGAAGCCCTAGGAGTCTCATTGCGAGCATTTTTCTTGGGGCAAGAACAATAGCCATGTCCTTGCTCCCCACACTTAAAACACTTATGGTCCTTGCAAAAAGCTTCAAGCTCTTCATGAGAGAGTTTGTTTTTACCTTTGTAAACTCCCTTCTCCTTGGACCTATTGTTGTTATAATTATTGTTGTAGAAAGTACCTTGGGAAGAATTTTGGGCATTGGTTTTCCCCTTTGCATCATTTTTGTCTTTGTTTTCCATGGGTGGGTTTGAGATTCTGTCTAGCCCCTTGTTGGAAATTGATGCGGGAAGAAACCATGGTGTGGTGGATTACTTAGGTAATAAAACCAGGCCGTTGGGAGTTGACATACTTGGCCATTTCTTCAGGTAATTCCGCACCAAATTGTTGCTTTTTCTCGACAAAGTATATCTTTTGGAATACAGTAGACTTGAGATGTAAATCCCAAAACTTGTCCACATATTTGTGAATAGACTCATGTGAGAGAAGATTCATATTGCACCATTTGGTAAGTACTTTGTCCTTTGCATCGCTTGCAAGGAATTGCTTCATGATGGAAACTTGTAGAGTTTTCCATGTCTTTGGGGCTTCACCATTGCCATGAAGGCTAGCCCACCATTGCCGAGATGATTTTTGGAAGTGCATAGCTACATGGTGTAGCTTGGAGGACTCCGCTGAAGCATGGTGTAGCTTGGAGGACTCCGTGAAGCCCTTGTCTCCAAAGGCCACATCAAATTGATGGATGAAGGCCAATACTTTGTCAGTGGCATTAAAGGTGCCATCATAGGTGAGAAAAGAAATGCTCTTTTCTCCCTCTTGGAACTTCTTGAGCTTTTGTGATCTTTGCCATGCAGGATATGATTTGCGATGTCCTCCCCTCTTGTATTCTCTAGGAGAATAGCCATAGCTTTCATCGGGAGAGGAAGAAGGTGAAGAAGAAGGAGAAGAGGGTGACCTCTTTCTTGACCTTTTCTTCCTTTGTTTCCTCTTTTCCATTTTGGAGTGATGAGGAGAAGGACTGTGTGTTGACCGTTTCCTCATGGGAGGAGTTGGCGATCATTTAGACCACCATCTTCATGAAGCCACATCTTCAGAGGAACTTAGGGATTCATTACTTTCTTGTTCTTTGGATTCCTCCTCTTGTATGGGAGACAATCTTCTTTTGTGTTAGGTTTAATGGCCATGTGGCCGACCGCCCATCGTGAACTGCTACTAACCCTAAGTGTACAACTATAAACTTGTGTGAGTCACTAACGATAAGTACAATGTGTATTGTGCTTTATTGCATAAGATAGAGAAGAAAAAAAGGGGGCACACAGTACATGTTGGGTCTCCCCCTTCAACCTGTGTGTGTGGCTATGGTGGTGTGTGTGTGTGTGTGTGTGTGTGTGCGTTTCTTCTTCCGCTTCCACTGTGCTCTTGACTCCTTTTCCTTCATTTGGTATCAGAGCCATCTCATTCCCGAAATCATTTCTGCACGTGCTCGTATTTTCAAGAGTACAAACAGGTTTTTGATTTTGGAATTGGCAAATTCAGCTTTATGAGATCGTTTCGTTTCCCCCACATGTCCTATGGTTTTATCCCCCTTTTGGATCCATTCAAGGCATCAGAAACCCCATTCATGCTACGGTTCAGGAGTTGCGTTTTTAAGCCCTCTTTTGGTAGTTTGTGCTGCAGAGCTTCCATAACAAGTTACAAGTACCATTGTTGCAGTCTCTTCCATCTACGAGAGCCCACGGCTCATTCGGGAGTGTGTAGCCTCTTTTGGAGTGGCCTCATACACACACATAGAGTGGGAGTTTGATGGCATTGTCTTCTTTGACTACAGATACAGGTACAGGTACGGTTACAGGTATAGGTACACGTACAAAAACATAGAGCGGCTTGGTTAGCTTTCTCTGTGCTTCTCGGCCTCGATCTTGGCTTTGGCTACGACATTGTCATCAACTCATAGGCTACATGTTTTAGTGCTTGAGATACTCTCGTTCTAGTGGGAGCAGTTGTTTATGCGTACATGCATATGTTGACACTTTTGACATTGTTTAAGCTCTTTTGAGAGTGGTTTGACTCCCCGTAAGGATGTTTATTTGTATGCACATGCTTTTGATGCCTGTTTGAGATACTATCATTGTATGCTTTTGTGGAGCCATCTTTTGGCTAGTACGACAATTTCAACCATTTTTGAGACTTAGCTATACATTTTGCTGTATAACCTACGTTGTTGAGGGTCAATAGCGTGAGGTTTTTGAGTTGGGGTATTCTCAAATGTGGAGATACTTTCGGCGATATAGGTAGCTGGAGCATCCCTTACGAGATCTTGCCATAGGACATGTATAGAGTGGTATAGGTGCTTTTGATGCCGAGATGGTGGTCTATGGTCAATTTGACAGTTTATGGACCTCAGTTGGTCTCTATACAGTGTGCTTTTGAGAGGCATTGCCCTCTTTTATGCTTTGTGAGTGACATACTCATTTAGTCTTGTATTTTGGTTGACATAGTCCCATATACAAAGGAGACTGTGTCGAAATCTTTCCAGAATCTTTTGGTAGTTTTATCACCATGTCTACTAGCAAAGACCGTGACATTTATGACATAAAGAATTTTGATGGCACTAATTTTCAGCTTTGAAAGAACCAAATGCATGCTGTGCTTGTCCAAAAGAAGAAAAAGTTGCATATTGCCTATGCAGCTAGAACTGAAGATATGCACATGATTTAGTTTCAGTGGGAGGAGCTTGATGAACTATGCAGGTCTATGATTAGACTCCACCTTGGTGAGTTGGTGTACTTTTCAATGTTAGAATGTGAGACTGCTCATGCTTTATGGAAGAAATTATGCGACACTTATGAAAAGGATATGGCTAGCAATAAGGTTTTCCTAATGCGAAAACTTTTCAACCTTCGTATGAAGGAGTCAACTAGTGTTGCGTGTCATAATAATCAATATCTAATTCTCCTAAATGATTTTCTCATGTTAAACTGATCATTTAATATGGGGAAGTGCCAGGGGAGAAAAAGCTAGAATATTGGTTAAGCTAGCAGACTAGCCACAATAGGGATCCAAAGGGGGGGCCATCTGTAAAAGAGCCATGTGCAACAATGAACTTAAAAGACCCTAAGGTTCAGCCCATTAAGACTTCCAAAATGCTAAGGTTCCAAAATTCAAAGGTTGTGTCCAAAGGTCAAACATTGGGGGAATTGGATGCTTTGTGTGTGTCCCAAAAGTCTTTGGCAATCCCTACATAGGAGGAGGCGAGACTTGCAAGTAGGGGATGAGAGATAAACTCTCTCTCTCACACACAAGCTCCCTTTACACAAAGGGAATGAGGGACACATGTCAGCTCCCTAGCCCAGATGCCCACAAGGTGTAACCAATTCCTATTGGATGGCCTTGGAGGTGGACCAATGAGAATTAGGCTAGAGTAAATCTAGTTTAATTGATTTTAAAACACTTAATAAAAGAACCAATAAGAATTAAGCTCTCTAGAAGACTATTGGACAGTCTCCCAAGGGGACCAATGAGCATTCAACAGCCCAATGGCTTGCCTGATTCCTATTGGCAAGGAGGTCCAATGAGAGTTTAGTTGAATAAAATAATTACCTAAAGCTCTCACAAAAGGCGAAAGGGGGACACATGTCAGAAGGCTATCACTTATGTTGCTTAATTATCATTGGCTAAGCCTGGGGAGGTCCAATAGGATGCTAGCAAGAGCAAATAGCAAGAGAGGTCGACCAAGAGAGAGAGGGGGATGATTTTTCAAAGGAATTATCACCTACACACTCACACTAGCTCATGTGTGAAGAAAAGAAGACTCTCTCTCCTTCTCAAGCTTTAATGGAAAGCTTATCACCTACTCCAAGCTTGTGAGAAGGGAGGCCTACACCAACAACTCTTGGCTTTGTGATGCAAATCCAACCAAGAGCCAAGCTTCAATGCATGCTCACCTCCTCTACCATGCTAATTATTATGCTAAGCTATGCTAATATGAGTGATTATGTGAGGAGATGTACATCTTTCTCGTAAGAACACTCCTTTTTCCTCTCAATCTACTCTCATACCCCACTAGCTCTCACCATCTTCGAAGGTGTGTGAGGTCTTGGGTCCGAGACCGTGAGGGAATTGATGTTGTGTTTGATAAGTGTTTTGTGTAGTGCATGAAGTTTACATCTTCATTGCACTAGCTAGTATTGAAGGAACACAAGAAATTGTATTGTAAAATGTCTCTCTTAATGGGAGAAACCATAATACAAAGCCTTTTGGAGGGGGGACCGGCTCCATGCAAATCCGGTCCTCAACTGTTGTCAATTGCTTAATTTCTCTCTCTTTTTTAAAGCATTGTTCATGCTATCTAACTAGGTGTTATGCTTTCTGTTGCTCTCTCCACCCAATCACTCTTGTTATTCTCATTAGAAAGTTATTCTAATGAAATTCTCACTATATTCATGCTATTTTCCGCTACACACAAGTTACTGTACCATTAAATGTTATATTGGTATCAGAGCACAAGGTTTCTCTTTTCTTGCTCAAGAAGGGAGGTCCTCAAGCTAGCTATAAATGGTTGGTACTATTAATTGCATGTGAGTAAGTAGAATAGGGATTTTTCAGCCTTGCAGTGCGCCTGCCTTTGTGCAGTTAACGGGGAATCACCGTCGAGAGCTATGGTCTTAATAGTGGAGTCCTACGGGGCTTGCCTACGACTTAACCACTATTGAGCTATTAGAAGCTTGACAAAAGCCGGTGCTGTTTTGGTGTTGAACGACCCTCTCTTCTATTCCTTGCAATTGATGGTATTGGAGCCACGGGTACAGTAGCTTGAGTACTTTTTCTAAAGGGGTAAAGAGGAGTAGCAACTAGGGCTTGAAGTGCCAAAGTAAACCTAAAAAGTTTACACCTAAAAAGTTTACACCTAAAAAGTTTACACCTAAAAGTTGTTAGAATGGTTGACAATAGTAAAGAGAGTGAAATTAATGTTGATAACTTTGATTTTGCTAATGATCAAGCTACTAATGATGCCCCGATGCTTGTTAACTATCTTGTTTCTAGGCTTCAACAAGCCATGGGCAATCCATCCCTCCAAAGTGAAGTGCAACGACAGCTTCGTGCTCATGGGATTCTCCAAGCTCCCCACCATGACAAGAGAACACCTAGGAAGCCTCCTTGAGAGACTTCCAAAAGAGGTCTCTCTCCGATTCGGGAAGTATGAAGGGCTCAAAAATTTGCTCCTTGATGACGCATCTCGTTATCAAAGGAGAATTCAAGAGCCTCCACCGAAGGAACGAGAAAGAAGCGAGTCTCCCGCCACCTCGGCAGAGATGGCTCCACGAAGACGGCGGGCTAAACACTCTCCATCACCTCCAGAATGAAGAAGAGCATCACATACTTCTCCACACCGTGCTTCAAAGAGGGATGACAAAAAGCAAGAGAAGAAAAAGGCGAGAAAGAGGACACCCTCTTCTCCATCTTCTTCATCCTCTTCCTCTTATGAAAGTGATGGTCAAGACAACAAAGATCAAGGCAAGAAAAAGGTGAGAAAGAGGTCACCCTCTTCTCCATCTTCCTCAAATTCTTCATCTTCTGAAGAAAGTGATGGTGCAACCTTTGAACCACCATCAAAAAGAAGAGGCGATAGGGAATCCTATGCTGCATGGAAGAGGTCATCCAAGCTCAAGAAGCTCAAAGAGGGAGGGAAGAGCATCTCTTTCCTTACCTACGATGACCCTTTGGTGCTACGGACAAGTCTTGGCCTTTATCCAACAATTCGATGCAACGTTCGGAGATGAGGGTTTCAGGGAGTCCTCTAAGCTACGCCATGTAGCTATGCACTTTCAAAAGTCTGCCAGACAATGGTGGTCTAGTCTACGGGCCAACGGTGAAGCTCCACAAACATGGAAAGCTTTAAGAGCTTCCATTATGAAGTAGTTTTTGGCCACCGATGCCAAAGACAAAGTACTCACCAAATGGAGAATCTTGAAGCTCTCTCCCTATGAATCCATCCACAAATATGTAGAAAAGTTTTGGGACCTACAACTCAAAGCCATTGTCTTCAAAAAGTTAGATTTTGGAGAGCAAAAGCAACAATTTTGTGCATGCTTAACAGAAGAAATGGGGGAGTATGTCAACTCTCAAAGGCCACGTACCATATGAGCGGTAATACATCATACTATGGTGGCCTCTCGAATCAATTTCCAAACAGGGGCTAAGAGGAATTCTAAGCCCCCTGAAAACAAGGGTTCCAATGAGCCTAAGGGAAAGGACAATGTCCAAAAGTCTCCTAACGGAAATTCCAACAAAGCTAAAGAGAAGGGAGTTTGTAAAGGCAAAAATAAACTCTTTCTTGAAGAGCTTCAGCGTTATCGCAAGGATAACCGGTGTTTCAAGTGCGGCAAACAAGGGCATGCGTACCGCGCTTGTCCCCAAAAGGACAACCACCATGATCCTCCTAGAGCTACCTTGGTCGAAATCCAAGAGGAGGAACTCACCACAAAGGATCTCCTCCATGCCATGCTTGGGGAAAGGTAAGAGAACACGATGCTTTTATTCTCTTTGACCCCGGTTCTACTCATAAGTTTATATCTATAGAGTTGGCCACCAAGCTAGGCATACAAACCTATGAGATGGGAGATGCAAAGGAAATGGGTCACACTATACCCATTGTACATATGCAAGCTTTCAACAAGTCAATAAAGAGCTCTATTTTTGTGTACATGATTTTTGTTAAAGACTCTCAAAATGAACTTAATGTTTTAGCAAAAGAAAATATACACAATTAAATGGAAATAGAGTTATCCAATTTTCTCAAGGGGTTTCAAGATGTTTTTATTGACGACATCCCTTGTGAGCTACCTCCTAAACGAGGCAATGATGACCATGCAATTGAACTTCTTCCAGGAAGTTCACAGCTTAACAAACCTCCTTATAGAGTTTCTCAAGCTCAACAAGAGGAGATTATGCGGCAAGTGCATGAGTTAGTTGAGAAGGGCATGGTTAGGCCTAGCTCATCTCCATTTTGTTCTCCTGTGCTACTAGTGCAAAAGAAAGATGGCACATATTGTATGTGTGTCGACTATAGAGCACTAAATAGGATCACTATAAAAAATAGGTTTCCTGTTCCACGGGTAGAAGACCTATTTGATAAGCTACAAAGGTCCACCTACTTCAGTAGGATTGACCTAAAAAGTGGCTACCATCAAATAAGGATAGTTGATCAAGACATTGTAAAGACCGATTTCGCACTACGTTTGGTCTCTATGAATACATTGTCATGCCTTTTGGCTTGACCAATGCACCAGCCACATTCAACCGCTTGATGGAGAAGCTATTCAGGCCTCACTAAACCTTTACTGGAGTGTTCTTTGATGATTTCATCATCTACTCTAATTCATTAGACGAACACAAGCGACACCTCCAGGTAATATTTCAAGTTTTAAGAGAGATTAAACTTTATGTTAGTCGAAAGAAAAGTGAATTTTTCTTACAAGAGATTGAGTATTTAGGTCACATTATCTCTCAAGATGGCATCCAAATGGATCCATCAAAGTTAGAGGTAATAAAAGGATGGCCTAAACCAAAGAATCTTCATGAGTTAAGAAGCTTTATACGGCTGTGCGCATATTATAGACGCTTCATAGAAAAGTTCTCACTAATAGTGGACCATCACATCCCTAATTGGCAAAGGTTGAAACAACCAAGTTGCTTGCCTCTATCAAACTTTGTCTTTTGGCATACCACACATTTAGAAACATACTCTTATACGTTTGCTTTCATGTAGGCCAATAGAAATATATTTCAATCCCCTTTAGGGTAGACTGAATCCCTCTATGCCCTACATAAGGAGGAGCATGAGATTCATACATTACTTTCTCACGTAGTGAGCTAGTAACACATAGTCTATTGCCATAGAGAAAATAACCATCGTGTAAAGTAAATGGTTCCTCTTTCTTCCCTAGTGCAAGGGCTGAAATCACATCTCTAAAATCGGGATCAATAGCATACTCATCTATCATAGAAGATAGATCACTGTGAGTTGCTATGGAAACCGCATTCACTCTCGGCCGTCTTGAGAGTGCATCGGCTACTTGATTATGCTTGCCAGCAATGTGAGCAATATGAAAATGAAATTGCGAAAGGAAATTTGTCAACCTCATATGTTTGTCAGAGAGCTTGGTCTGCATCATGAAGTACTTAAGACTTTGGTGATCCGTTCGTAGAATGAAAGGAGTCCCAATAAATAGTGCTTCCATGAGTCTAAGGAATGTAGAAGTACAAGGAGTTCCTTTTCATATATGCCTAGAGCTTGCTCAACAGGGTCAAGCCTTCGACTTTCATAGCCTATGGCATGCCCTTCTTGAAGCAAAATAGCTCCAAGGCAATCACCACAAGCATCACATTAGACCTCAAATGGCTTTGAGATATCCGGTAGTGTAAGCACGGGTTGAGAGATAAGCTTTTCGAAAGCATTGTTCTCCTTGGCAGACCATCAAATGGCAACCCTCTTCATTTCACAAATCTTTAAGTACCATGGCTTGCCAATGTCCATAGTGTCGGATAGAGATCCTAGAATGACCAGTAAATTTTGGAAAGGGTCTCTTTGAGAATTTAGGAACAAGGCTAAACTTCTCTTTGGCCTATCATCCGCAAACGGATGGCCAAAGTGAAATAGCTAACCTAATAATTCTTGATCTACTAAAAGCCTATGTAACGGAAGTAGATCAAAGATCCCAATGGGAGAAGTACTTACCCTTAGTGGAGTATGCCTACAATAACATTGTACATACTTCCACGGGAAAAGCACCTTTTGAGGTAATTGAGGGAAGATCAAAAAGTCCCTTGCTACTTAAGGTACATGGAAAGATCTTTGCTTCAGATGAGTATAGCCGAGACCTATAAGAATCTTTCCAAAAGATTAAGGACGCTATCTCTATCTCACAGCAAAGGCAAAAGGCTATTGCTGACAAGCACAGAAGAGCTTAAACCTTTAAAGAAAATGATTGGGTCTTACTCAAATTCCCAAGGCTCGATTAAGGCACATGACGGGCAAGAATCCTACGGGACACCAAAAGTACTATGCTAAGTTAGAAAAAAGGTACTATGGTTCCTTCTAGATTCTTAGGCCAATCAATGAGATGGCCTATCAACTCAAGTTACTCAACCATTGGATCATACACAATGCTTTCCATGTGAGCCTACTCAAGCCTTACAAAGGAGAGCCACCTCAAGAACCAACTATTGAAGACCTGCCAGAGATCGAGGACTAAGAAGAGGCGCTGCAGTCCATTCTTCGACATAAAGACAAGGTACTAAGAGGTGGTAAGACTATCCGATGATATCTTATTAAGTTTAAGAATTATCCTTTTGAAGATGCTAGATGGATGCAAGGCATACAATTAAAGGATAACCTAAACCTTGTCAATGCTTACAATGCTTCCCAAGAGTAAGCAAATTTACAAATGTTAAAAATGAACAAAACTTTTGTCGTATAAGACTCTCTTTTCCTTTACTATGCACAAAACTGAAGTAGTATGCATGCTTGGATTAAGTTTGCGGAGACGACGTCTCTTGAACACCAAGTAGAGCTTGTCACGCAGACATGCTTGCGGCAGCCTCAGGCTCTTAAGCGCCAAATGGACTAGTCATCCAGTGTGGAATGATGTCGTAGGGTAACATAGGGATCCTCTACCCGCTAAAAAAAGGACTAATGAATATGCTTTATCTTCTCTACCCCATAGTCGAGGACGACTATGATTTCAAGAGATTGGTAATGTCATAATAATCAATATCTAATTCTCCTAAATGATTTTCTCATGTTAAACTGATCATTTAATATGGGGAAGTGCCAGGGAGAAAAAGCTAGAATATTGGTTAAGCTAGCAGACCGGCCACAGTAGGGATCCAAAGGAGGGAAAATAGGGATCCAAAGGGGGGCCCATATGTAAAAGATCCATTTGCAACAATGGGCTTAAAAGATCCTAAGGTTCAACCCATTAAGACTTCCAAAATGCTAAGGTTCCAAATTCAAAGGTTGTGTCCAAAGGTCAAACATTGGGGGAATGGATGCTTTGTGTGTGTCCCAAAAGTCTTTGGCAATCCCTACATAGGAGGGGGGCGAGCTGCAAGTAGGGGATGAGAGAGAAACTCTCTCTCTCACACACACACACACACACACACACACACACACACACACACACAAGCTCCCTTTACACAAAGGGAATGAGGGACACATGTCAGCTCCCTAGCCCATATGCCCACAAGGTGTAACCAATTCCTATTGGATGGCCTTGGAGGTGAACCAATGAGAATTAGGCTAGAGTAAATCTAGTTTAATTGATTTCAAAACACTTAATAAAAGAACCAATAAGAATTAAGCTCTCTAGAAGACTATTGGACAGTCTCCCAAGGGGACCAATGAGCATTCAACAGCCCAATGGCTTGCCTGATTCCTATTGGCAAGGAGGTCCAATGAGAGTTTAGTTGAATAAAATAATTACCTAAAGCTCTCACAAAAGGCGAAAGGGGGACACATGTCAGAAAATCTATCAATTTAAGGATGAGTACAATTTCCTATTTTAGCAAAGAACATGGTTTTATAGTCAAGGGTAATATGGGTGGTGTAATACATGAAGTGTGACCCCTTGGATTTCTTAGAAGCCAAAAATACATAGGGGGTCATATGTGTGTAAGAGAGAGAGGGGGGGTGGGGCAGAGGAATATGGGGTGGGAGGGGGCCAAAGAGATAGAGGGTAGTGAGTTGGGGGGGGGGGGGGGGGGGGGGGAGAGAGAGAGAGAGAGAGAGAGAGAGAGAGAGAGGAGAGAGAGAGAGAGTTTGGAGAGATAAACAAAGTGAGCATAATGTGCATAGTTGATGTGACTCTTTTCCATTGATGCAATGTATTAGCTCGCATGGAGGGAAGAGGGATCTAAGCTGAATGTTTGAGATAATGTGTATCATCAACAAGGGAATACTCTCAAGCATATATGGGTGAGTACGGTTTTTTTTTCTAGCGAAGAACATGGTTTTTAGTTGCGAGAAATATGGGTACTGTAATGTATGAAGCGTGACTCCACTGAAGCCAAAAAAACATTGGTGTGTGTGGTGTGTGTGTGTGTGTGTGTGTGTGTGAGAGAGAGAGAGAGAGAGAGAGAGAGAGAGAGAGAGAGAGAGGGGGGGGGGGGGGGAGGACGGATTAATACGGAGTGGGAGGGGGTCAAAGAGAGAGAGGGTAGTGGGAAAGGAGGGGGTTGGAGAGAGAGAGAGAGAGAGAGAGAGAGAGAGAGAGAGAGAGAGAGAGGAGTATCTATTATATGAGAGAGACTATGTCGGGTCAAATATGAACATGTCCAAGTGGTGTGAGTGGAGGTCATAAGTGACTCTCGATGCTCAAAAATGGCTGAAGTGATCGTCGCAATAGAGAGTCCACATCATGGTTGAGAGAAGAAGGTATGTAGGAGAGCTCATGGTTGAATATATGGGGAAAAGAGGACCTAATGTGGTCAAAAGCTGAGCACTCAAGTAGTGTGTGGTACTCACTCTCTCACACTTTACGAGGGCATAAGGTGCAAAGTTGATGACACTCCTCGCCAGTGCCCCAACGTCTTGTCTCGCAGTGTAGAGAATGGGAGCTAAGAGGAATGGAGGCAATGGTGCGGATCGCACTCAATGGGATGGGGTCAAGGATGTAGGGATGGGTTCAGCTACCTCGTTTGGAGAAGAAGAGAGATTTGTAGTTTGGGGCAACGTGTGTGGCGTAATGGCTAAAGCGAGAACCTCCGAATTTCTCGCAAGCCGTGATCCGTTGGCGTTGTAAGAAGGCCTCATTAACTTGGGAGTGGATTGACGCATCCTTGACCAAGTGACATGCATCCCATCTTCCAAACCATTTCTTGATGTCAAGCATCCACCCCGAACTTAGTATTTTGCTGTTGCATGTCTTTTGGACCTTTTGACTTGCTTCATATGCGATTCTAGGAAGTCAATGCAAAGGGCTACTTTGTGTCTTAAGCATGTACTCCACAACCCTTTGCATGCCCAAGACCTCAATGGGAAGTGATCCGGACTCAAGAAGTAAGAGCATGTAGGGTGTTTGTGTCTTGACTTGGAGGAAGTTGGTGAGAAAACGCTTTTGGACATTCTCAAACTCTTTCCAAGTAGACTTCCCGATGCTTCCACCCCACACCTCCACTCCATAGAGAAGCACCGTGTCACCAATGTGTCAAAGAGGTACTTTTTGAGAGCCCAACACTTGATCTCTCCAGCATTGCACATGTTCTCAAATGCATAATAAGCGCTCTTTCCGGCTTCCAAGCGACACATTGCACAATCCTTCCATTTATGATTGGATGGAACCTCAAGGCCAAGGTACTTGCAGTGATCTACCACTTCAAGTTGCTCATTGTTGTATACAATGCATGGATTTTTGTCATTGAGGGTCTTTACAAGCATAACCTTGGTTTTGGATCCATTCACGATCAACCCGTTATGTAGGCAAAAGCATCCCAAGACACTCATAAGCTTTTGTGCATCTTTTAAGGTATGTGCCAAGAGCACTACATCATCAGCTTAAAGCAAAATCATGATCACCGCATTTCTGATCTTAATCTCTTCTATGCCTTCTTGCTGCATAAAATCAAGAACCATGCATTCCAATTCATCAATGAGTAGCCCAAAGAGGGTTAAGGAAAGTGGGCATCCTTGTTTGACACCAATGGTGCTTGCAAAAAATTTTGAAATTCCATCTCCCATACATAATCAACATATCAGTTTTTGGTTTTGAAGGCTTTGCATACATCTCCAAAGATTTCCTCGCGGTACCATGTCAAAAGCTTTCTTCAAATCCACAAAGCAACAATACAACCTTTTTCCTTTCAATCGAGACGCTTCCATAAGAACTCGAAGAGTGACAAAGTGATCAATAGTGCTATGATGCTTTCGAAAACCTGCTTGGCCAAGCGCACGTTTGCCATTCTTTTCAGTCCATTCACTTATCTTCATTTCCATGATACATCCAAATAACTTTTCCATCAAAGAACCAACCATTATAGTGTGATAGTTGTTCACATTGTTTACATCTCCTCCTTTGTGCATAGGTTTGATCCAATTTGCACTCCAAATATTAGGCATGCCATGCTGAAGTGCAAGGCTAAACATATCCCATATCCAATATCGTGTTTTCTTGCTTGTCCATTTAATCATTTTAGCCTTGACACCTTGAAGGTCCCTTGCCTTGCGAGTAGCAAGTTTCTCAAGCGCGCGGCATACATCTTCAATGGTAAAGAAGGGAGACATAAACGGAAGGAGCTACAACACTCCATCTTATCAACATTGAGTTGCTCATAGAGGTTATTGTAATGCATATACATATCCTCAAGAGTCAAGTCACCAAAACTCTCAACGCGCTTGCCTTTTAGATTTTGCCAAAACTTGCCACATGCATGTGCTTTCTCTTGTGCGAAAAGAAGTTGTTTTTTGACTTCCCACCTTCTCCTCTTCTTTTGAACAAGTGCTTTGTATGTGTGTGAAAATTCCAAGTAAACCTTGTCTTTGCTTGCATCCAATCTTAGCAAGTATTTTCGGGCTTGACTACATTCCATGTCAAACCATTTCTTCTTGGTGCTACCATTCTTAGACCTTTTGCAAGACATGTGTTTCACCGAAAAGCATTCCTTCGCACAAGAGCAAATTACTTCTTTGAAAACTTTCCACTTGCATTCTAATGTTGGGCTCTCTTGATGTTCTATCATGCTTAACATTTGGTCCACCATATCAGCATATATAAGTGCTTGTTTGAAGTCTAGACGTAGGTACAAATGATTTACATCATGATTGGAGGCTACATGCTCGGGCCGTTTACCACACTTAAGGTTAATACATAACATTCTATGATTCGATTTTGGATTCCATTCACCAAGTGTAAAGCTTTGTATGCATTCTAGAGTGGCTTCCGAGAACAACATATAGTCAATCACGCTATCACCATTGTGCTTTCTACATGTAAGGTCATTGGTGCCTTGCCATAGAGATACACCATTTACAATGAGCACGCCGGTACTATTGCACATATGTAGAAGTGACTTTCCATAGTGATCCAGTTCTTTTGCATCATTAGAACTTTGATTATACATGTATGAGTCATCCATTCTTCTTGAGACATGCGACATGTCGACTTTTTGTGTGTTATGTTGTAACATATTTGTGTGAGCATTCATGTCTCCAAAAACAATGACTTCACCTTGATCCTTGTAATGAGCAATGTCTTCCTCTAGTTCAACAAAGGGCTGATCTCTATCCTTATTCAAGCGAGCATAAAAGTTGGAGTCATAGTGAGGAATGTAGCAACCAGCCACAAACATGACTTGACCATTTGGTGGGCTGATTTTCAGCCATAAGTAGCATTTATACTTATCTTCTTTGACAATGGAAACATCTATCAAACCCTTTTTGGCCATACATGCTATGCCTCCTTGGCCTCTTTGTTTCTTTGCATTTTTGGCCCACATCAAAGAATGCACATCGTATTTGTCAAATCCAAGAATTCGTTGTGCATCATGCTCCCATGTTTCGACAAGAAGTATCACATCGGAATCATTGGTAAGCTCATCAATGCCAATTCTTGCATTCCATGGATACCCATTCCAATTCCAAAGCTTATTCGCAAGCATGATTGGTCTCATAGATCATGTGTCCCTATTTGTTGGGTGGACTTGTATCCTCCTGAAGTGGCTTTTCTTCTTGAGATGACACCTTAACCTTCTTTTTCTTTTCTCATATGCTTTGTGACGTACATTTTGTTGCATAAGAGTGCGATCCTCATATACATTACAACCCGTTCCTTTGAGGTAGATCCAACCATTGTCAAGGATGATCTTTCTCTTTACCTCATCAACCATTGTACATACAATAGGTCTTCTCCCGAGCGAGGGACTCCTTGTTTTCCAACTTGATGTGCACTATAAGCCATGATTCCTGACATGCCAAAGTGTGTGTAGCAAAAAATTCTTCAATAGCAACCGCAAGAGATTGGGGTGTTTCCATGCTTCTCCTTTGATTCCATGAATGACGATGTTCTTTGAGCATTTTTGTCATTCTTGCAATTCTTGAGTGTCTCTCTATCTCTCTCCCTCTCCCTCTCTCTCTCTCTCTCTCTCTCTCACACACACACACACACACACACACACACACATGCACCCACCCACCCCATTGTATTCAAGATTTTGAGGAATCCGACAGGTAAGGCTTCGTACATTACACCACCCATATTCCCCCCAACTACTAAACCATGATCTTTGCTAGAAAAGGAAATCATACTGACCCTTAATTTATTAACCTATCCGATTGTCAGCCATACACACTATCACAACCAATTGAATTAGTCTCACTTTTCTTAATGTTGAAAGGAAAGTGGGAATTTCTTTTAAACACTCTCTCTCTCTCTCTCTCTCTCTCCTCTCTCTCTCTCTCACATACACACACACACACACACAATGTAAAAAACAAGGTTTGATGTATTTTTAATTGATTAAAATCACAAAATTTTGGATAAATTCCAAGATTTCCTTGTAAAAAAAGGTAAAATTTCATAAGTTTTTGCATGTAGTTATCTCCAAATGCTTGATATTTTTAAGCATACCCTTAATTTGTTTCATCAAGAAAAATATTTTTGGCAAAATTTGCATCTGCACATTCAATTGCTTCTCTCTCTCTCTCTCTCTCTCAAAATCATTTGTACTTTGCTCCCTTCCACCTTATTTCCTCTTGCCAAAACACCTCTCTCTCTCTCTCTCTCTCTGGCCCTCTCCTTGTCCACTACCCTCTCTCTCTTTGGCCCCCTCCAACCTTATATCACCCGCAAGTCTATCTTCACCAAATTTTCCCTTTAGCAATATCTAGTGGGGACGTGGTAGACTCTCTCTCTCTCTCTCTCTCTCTCTCTCTCTCTCCTCTCTCTTACACACACACACACACACACACATGTATGTATGTATGTATCACCTCTACTATATTCTCATTTTCACTTCTCCCTCTCTCCCTGTTTGGGATAGAGATGGGGGGGGGGGGGGGGGGGGGGGGGGGGGGGCGGGGGAGACATCTCATGGAACTGGGATCTTTCTAAAGAAAGGGATGGGATGGAGGGAGAAATAATGAGAAAGGGTGTATAAGAGGGATGCACAGAGAGAGAGAGAGAGAGAGAGAGAGAGAGAGAGAGAGGAGAGAGAGAGAGAGGATTATGCAATGAAGGGAGGAAGGGAGAAGAGGAGAAGGAACGTGTGTGTGAGAGAGAGGAAATAAGTAGGTGAAAATGACATGTGGAGGCCAAGGGAGGGAGAGAGGGAATGGCTGAAAGAGAGGAAAGAAGTAGGCTAAAATGACACGTGGAGGCTAAGGGAGGGAGAGAGCAACAACGTTAAGTAAGGGGCACACGACGTGGGTAGTGAGATCGAGAGGCTGATAGAGAGAGAGAGAGAGAGAGAGAGAGAGAGGGGGGGGGGGGGGGGGGGGGGGGGGGGGAGAAGTTAACGAGAAAGAGGTGTGAAGGCAAAGAGAGGGAGATAGAGCAGGAGAGTGGATAATAGAGGATAGGGAGGATGAGAGGGGATAAGTGGGGTGGGGGAGGAGAAGAGTGGGTGGCTTTGGTAGCCAAGAGGGCAACAATAGTGGTGGCCAAGGAGGTGGTGAGATGGAGAGGATGGATGAGAAGAGCTGGTGGCTTTGGTGGCCAATGAGGGTAGCAATGGTGGTGCACTGTTGCTCCTCCTCCCAAAAAAAAAGCTCCCTCCAAATTTCACTTCAATAAGCTTGCTTCATATCCTAACTCCTAAAATGACACATAAACATTAAATAGAATGTTGGGGTATAAAATGGGAGAATCATATCATCCAATTTAATACATGTACATAAAACCAAAAGATATGGTGACGCATGAGTTGGCTGCTGTGGTGAGGAGGTTTCCTCACATTGCAAGTGTGTTTGAGTCAGATTTTACAAAACAAATAATAATAATAAAGAAAGTTTAGATAACAACCCTATAGACAAACATAGTTTAACATAAATGAAATTAGTGATAAAGTTTATATGTTTTATACCTCACGAGGTTAGAACTCTAAATTTCCATGAGCTAAACAAAGCTACAACTTGCACCATAATTGCACTCAAATGGAGTAGGCTTGTGATTGGTCATCGCCCATTGTTTAAAATGATTGAAAGCAGCACAAAAATTAAATTAAGCAATGAATTGAAAAAATCAAGTCACAATTACTTACAAAAATTAAATGCAACTGTATTCATAAAATCACCCTCAAAGTTCGTCCATCTCCCACTATCCAAGTGGTGCGAACTCCTCAACTTCACTCATGCCTTGATGCTTCTTTTTGTTGCTTGTACTTCTTGAGATTCTTGGGAGTTCCTTCTTTGATTTCTTCTTAGATTCCTTGTCAACTCAACCCAAGATGGCTTAGGTGCACAAGTCTCTTCAATGTTTTGTATACTTCCAAGCACTTGTGCTTCAAGAAGTCATGCATCATGCATGCATCCATTTGGTGGAGAAACGATGCTCCACACTCTCCATGAAGCATATTGATTACCTTTTATTTGACATTGACTAGTATTTTGTTTTATGTTTCATTTCATTCATGAGGTGCTGAATAAATTACCTATAAGCAAAAATTTATGCATGGTAGTAGTCACCTTCCCCATTCTCATCTGCCCAAATCTTGTTGGTGGTAGGGTCTATGGTTAAGGGAGGGGAGGTCCACGCTTCTACCCTAGCAGTATTAAGGGGTCACAATGAGAGTCTTGGCAGGGGTGAGGTCATGAGTTGCCAAGTGATGTGAGCGGAGGTGTGTCATGTGTGTGAAGGAAAGAGTGGTCTACTATCATAAAAAAGCCGGGAAGTAGATGGCGCCCGTGCAGAAGCTATGGGGGCATCAAAATTAGGGGATATGAATGGGTGCTTGCTGACCACGAGGTGGTGCGGAGGCATTGATGGTGCCATCACCACAACATCCACCTTCTCCACCACCGAAGTGTCAAGCCTACGATGTCTCACGTGAGTGCTGGTGGAGACAGATGACTTAGAGAAGTGTGATTGTTCTAAAGATGTAGAGTGTGAAGGTGATGGTTGGTGTGAAGTGCTAGCACTGTAAGGTGAAGGGGATGATTGGTGTGAAGTGCCAGCACCATCTCATGGTGTTGGGGATGGTAATGTGATGGGTCAATGCCCTGAGCTAAGACAAATGAATGTCCTCATGCCATCCCCTCTGTGTGGGTGACAAAGATGATAAAACCTCCTCATGTCCTATTAGTAGCAGCTAACATAGGCTACACCGATTATGCATCAAGCGAGAGATTTGCCATGGATGTGACTCACATTGTATAAAGTCTTGGGCTCATTGGGAGGTCCAAAGTTGTATATGCTAGCTAGAGGCTCAAACTTAAACCCATAGTAGAAGGGATTGTGGTGAAAGCCTTTATGCAAGGAGGCTTCATTCTTGAGTATCCACTCTTGAGGATCCACTTTTGAGAGCTCTCTCTCTCTCTCTCTCTCTCTCTCTCTCGTGTTCACTCTATGGATTGTCTAACGTTAAGCTTAATGCCATGCTTAAGAGGCTAGTGCTAATCCATTGTAATTAGTGAAGCTTTCTTAATCTAATCTTTACTTTCTCATTAGTTTCAATTCTTCTATTCGATTATGACTGTCATGAAGTAGTTTCACCTTTCTCATTATTCTAGATTTGAGTGCATGTGATGATTTCTTACTTATTAACCACTCTTATCTTTCTATGAACATTCAATTTGTGATATTTAACATCACTAATTAGGTTGATTAAGTTGATTCTTAATCTTATAATTAGTGTGACTGCCCTATTGTTTGCTTGTGTGTGGATAGGTTTATGAAACTCTAGCACCATTCACCTTGTGTGTGTATCTTTTGATGAAGTGCCTTGATTGGCATGTGGTGAATGGAGAAGCCAACACCAATGCAATTAGTGTGTCCTTATCATAGTGTCCTTTGGGTTTCTAGTCTATGGTAAGTTGACTTCAATGGACTTAATGTGTGTAGGAGATGCTTGGTTGATGATGTGATTAGAGTTAGTGTTTCATGGGCTAATCTCTATGCATTGGATGAGCATACTCTTGAATCTTCTCATTCGATACATCCGATGCTCGTGCTTCCATGCCCTAGCCGGGTTGTCAATCCTAGGATTGATAATTTTGTTGGTCTTGGGTCGATTAGCTATGCTCTACAATTGTCCCCAACATTTGGTGCCGCTAGCAAGGATCGATAACGTAAGCTAGTGAGTATAGGATGTTTAAAATAGAGTAATTCAATTTTTGAGTGTGTGTAACTCAATTTTGGTTTGATTTGATGATGTTGTGCAAGTAATTGAAGCTAATTTTTGAGTTATGAATACCCCAAACCCCCATTTCACTAACTTCTCACTAATCATTACTAATTTTGCTTCATTTCCATGCTAATTGTACTAATTTATGCTAATTTTTGACTAACTTTGCTACCAAAGCACTAAACATTTGAAGTATAATGTATGATTAATCCCCTTTATAAGAGGTGGAATCATCACTCTAATCAAGTTAATTGTGCTAATTTATGCATAATTTGATGATTTGAGTGTTTGATTTTGACATACAATGGTCAATTTCAATTTTGGAGCGGATTTGATGGTGCAAACACTTGTGTGTGCAATATGATGCGTCTTTGCATGGAGCAAAGGAATAGCTTGGAGTGTGATTACAATGTAAGTGCACTCACTTGCTCATGTCGATTCTTGATTGATTAATGTGGTTCAATGTGTGCTAATTAGTTGCTAAATCTGGTGTGTAAATCAATTGACCTTTTTGCACTAATATGATTCACTTGGGAATGAAATTGATGGTCAAATTTTGATTATTGACTTGTGTCTGTCAAGATAATGCTTATTCTCATCAAGAATTCATCTGTGTGCATAAAATATAATTGTGTGGTAATGCACAAAAAGAGGAAAAAAAGTCAAAAAATTCAAGTGTGTGGTGCACCTAATATTGAGTGGTGCATGCATAGAAATTGATAAACTTGATGATATATGAGTGTGCAATCATGTATTTGATATGTATGATACGCTAATTCAATCATTGGATAGCTTATTGCCAAAAAATGGGGAAAAATTTGAGTGTGTGCCCACCAATCCACTTGATTTTCAATGATTGATGGTTAATTGGGGGGCAAATATGGATGTTAATTGTGAAAATGTGCATGGAAGTGCGTGCAAACTTAGGTATAAGCTTAAATCCATTGTCAATTGAAAAAAATTGATTCATTTGTGTTTAAATTTTGAGTGTGTGTAGGATTGCTTGATTGGGTAAAAATAGTGCTAATTTTTTAGAAATTAAGCATACATGCATTTACTTATGCTTGATTGATTTTGCAATTTCAACATTACATTGTGAAATTTGGATTGGAGTAGTTGTAAAAATTTGGGGACTAATGGGGTGTGTGCCGATAATGGCATGTACAATCAAATTGTGTGATGATAATGGTATTTTTTACAATTATGATGATGATTTGAAAATAAATTGATATGGGTATCACAAAATGGGTCAATAATTTGAGAGAGATTGCTCAATTAATGCCCAATTGTAAAGATTTTTATGTGGCCATGCTAATGATTGATCAGATAGATGATGAACATGGCAATGATGCATTCATTTATTGTTGTGCTTTAGGGGTTAAAAACTCAAAATTTAGACATACAAACTATAAGTGGCAAACCTAAATGGTTTGAATGATTAGGGTTTGGAGATATGAGGAATTTATTTGGCAATGATTAAAAATCGGGTGGAATAGGCGAATGTTTTGTGTCAATTGGGTTTGCTAATTGGGGATATCTGCGAATTAGGAAATTATGGTGCAATGATTGAAAAATTAAACATGGATAGAGATACGTTTTTTCACTTATATAGTGTGTATGCGTTATGCTTAAATTGCGGTACGTATGTAATGATTTGTTTTGTGTGCTATGAATATGATGAAATTGGAGTGTGGATTGTAATGGACTCCAAAAAAAGGAGTTTTCATGGTCGTTATTGATTGAGTTTGGTTGAAATCAAGTTTGACAATGATATGAATATGCCATATGTGCTCAATATGAGATTATTGTGTGTGCTGCGTGCCAATCAAATGATACATGTTGGGAAGATTCACGTGGAGATGAATTTAATTATGCATATGAAGATTTTTATCTTGGCCGTTTTGAGTTCTTTTTGTATATCAAAGAAATGCCCAAAATAAAGATATTGATTGGAGGCTTAACAATTTGTTATTCAACTCACTTTTTCAGTCTATCTAAGGTTGGCATTTACATTGCCTACACACAATAGCTAAGCTATTATCAGAGGAGCTCTTACCCTAACATTGTGGGGGTCATTACCCCAAGACCCATGCTCAGAGGAGACTCCTATCGGTACAAATGACACAAGATCTGTGTGGGAACCTACCTAAGAGATTAATTGAAAGAAATAAAAACAAAATAAAAAATATAAAAAACACACCATGCTCCTCGCTCACTGTCTTGCACGCAACTTGCAGCTTGGTTTGGCTTGACCCGCTTTGGCTTCACTCACAAAACACCACACACACACAAACACACACACACACACACAACACACACACAACACACACACAACACAATAAATTGCCATGTAGGTCTTCTTTAATGTAGCCTACCAAACCCCGGTGCTACCCTATTTTTTGAAATTTCGGTCTCCCTAATGGCCACCCAATTTTGGCTCAATACACACACACAAACACTCTCTCCTGTAACAAATTTCTCCCACCTCTGCTCTAGACTGGCACATCCGCACAAATTT
>NW_028221588.1:0-54521 GCF_014529385.1 Adiantum capillus-veneris
GTCTAAAGTAAGAGTAGAAAATTCTGTAAGATGGACATGGATAACAACTAATATGGTCCATTGATACCTTGAAAACACATCCAAGGCTAACTGAATTGTTGTCTTTTTGGATAAATGCAGGTAAGACTCTGTTTTATCTTGGAGGGTTTTCTTTTCTTTGGCAAGCAACATTACTGTGATGAAATACCCACTGAGGAACGGAGAAGTCTTTTTTTACTTCCAACGCTACTGAAAGAGGACCTCTTTCCTACAATCATTGTACCTAAATAATTAGATACTGAGCTTTTTTTTGTACATATCAGTTCATTGTTCCTTGGCCAACTGTCTTTTGAATGTAAAAAATCAATTATGTCTTATTAGTTAAGATTTAAACAGCTACACACACACACACACACACACACAATTTTATAGGTTGAGCATTTGATGGCTATTTGTTGGGGCCGAGGTGCAACAAAGGGAGGACAAGGTAGCATTGCTAAAGGCTGGACTGCAAGGAGTGGATGCACTCTTTTGTTTGCCCCCCCCCCCCCCCCCCCCCCCCCCCCCCCCCTCCCTCTGGATTGGATTGTTTGCATTGATTTGCTTGTATTATGCGTTCTTTTTTTTCCCCCGATCGATTTGTGTGTGTGTGTGTGTGTGTGGTGTGTGTGTGTGTGTGTGTGTGTGTGTGTGTGTGAGAGAGAAGAGAGAGAGAGAGAGAGAGAGAGAGAGAATGAATGAGAGGGAGATCAGTGCATGTGCGATTAGTGCATGTGATTGGTGTGTGTGAGTAATTACAGTGTGATGATTTAGATTGTGCTTAGTGTGTGTGAGAGGGAGGAAAGAATGATTGGCTGATTAATGTATGAGAGAGGGAGATCAAAAGAGCGAGAGAAAAAATGTAAGTGAATTTGAGTTTGAATTAAGTAAGTGAGTAAAAATAAGTAGGTTTACTCAAAATAACTTTTAAAAAAATGACTCTAAAGTGATGTTTAAATGAATGTTTGAAAAAAAACCTTTAAAAAATGGAAAAAATAGAGAGAGAAAAAATGTAGAGAGAGGGTAGCGTGAGAAAGAGTTAGAGAAGAGAGAGAAGAATAGAGAGAGAGAGAGAGAGAGAGAGAGAGAGAGAGAGAGAGAGAGTTAGAGAGAGAGAGAAGAATAGGGAAGAGAGAGATAGAGAGGTAGAGAGAAAGAGATAGAGAGCAAGAGGGAATGAGAGGGAGAGGGAAAGAGAGAAAGAAGGAGAGGGATAGAGAGATAGAATGAGGGAGAGAGATAAATGAATGAGAGGGAGAGATAGAGAGAGAGTGAGAGAGACAGATGGAATAGAGGGCCCAAGAATTTCTCACAAAAACAGTCGGGCGAGGTAGTTGTTGGCACGATAATTGTTGAGAAATAGAGGACAACACAACTTTAGATGTTACGATGGCCATGGAGACCTCCCTTTCATAGTAGATTGTCCCTTGCCCCACAAAATGTTACAGAGATATGGTAGACGATGAAGGGCAAGGGGGAGTGTGATTGCCTCTCTCTCTCTCTCTCTCTCTCTCTCTCTCTCTCTCTCCACACACACACACACACACACACACACACAACACACTCACCCCACTAAGCTCAAGTTGGTGCTTAGCACCCACTTGAGCTTAGAGAGAGAGAGAGAGAGAGAGAGAGAGAGAGAGAGATTCTCTCGGCATTGGATAAAAGTGAGATTGAACTCCATAGAAGAGCTTAGCTTCCATGGCATATCCGGGTCCTTACTCAAGCAAGAGTACTTTTGCATAGGTGTGTATGGTATCAACACTCTTACTAGATTTCACATATGGCACGATCGAATTGAAATATTGAAGGCCGTATCAAAGGCAAAAGGTATTTGCCAAGTCACATCATTAAAAATGGGGACAACATAAGACAACTTTAGGGATTTTTCTTCTCCAAAGGTTTGAAAAGGTATCTTCTCATAACAAGGGACTTCACAATTTTTTGATGCATGTAAATGAGAACTACACATGTGTAGGTGGATTTTGCTTGAATCCTACAAATATTTATGTTGCCTATCAGCATGTCATTCTTGAAAGAGTAAGTCATTGTGCATCCGTGATCTTTTACCGTGGTATGCAGAGAGAGAATCCAAAATGGGTTGGCCAAAGAAGAGAGAGGGGGATGGGAGGACTTTTTTTTTTGCATTTCCTCGGGGGGGGTCACTTAATAATTATGTGACTATTACGTGAGTGCAACAGAAGGAGTTATTTATTCTCATTTTTTCTCACATTTTCACATACAGAAGGGTACTGTAAGATGAAATTGGAAAAAAAATAATTGAAAAGAAAATGGGTGTATTTTATTTGTCAAAACTTCATAGATAAGGAGTTTTAAAAATAATCCTTGAACGCACAGTATATACACAATTTATACATAGTGACCCCCCCGAGGCTTCATCCCATTATAGCCTCACTTTCTTTAGGATGTTGTGACACATTATATGCAAACAAAGAAGATAGGATATACAAGTGAGCCTCGATCTTAGTAGGCACAGCTCCACCATGTGGATCCAATAATGTGCACGTGGCTCCCTCTTTTGCAAGAACTCTCCTCATTCTCTTGCAAATGGGGGGATGCATGGAAACCAACATTTCTCAAGTTGGTAGTTCAAGGAGCTTGCTTCCATGCTTCCCTCTCTTGCAAATGCCTCGCCTTTGCCATTTTCCACAAGTCCACCCACTTGGTCATAACCTTTGCATTGAGGATGCAAAAGTTGTTGACAACTTGGCGTAGATCCATATCCATATTAAATAATTTTTCCTTTTCGCTTGGTAAGTGTGAAGTATCCTTGCATCCTCCTCATTTGACCACATGCAAGGCATTGAGGGATCAACTTGTGACAAATACTCTGCAAGGCCAGGATAGTCGTGCATGGTCAGCATAAGGATACCCCTCACAATGGCCTCCATCCTCTCCTTTGGAAGTGAAACATCGACAACAGGGATTCCCATTTTCCACTTTGTACTTCCCTAGCACAAGCAAAGAGAGTAATATATTGCCCTTCATGGTAGTCTCCCATGGTGGAATATTGTAGTTGACGATCACCACCAGCCAAGTGCTCTATGATGTAGACTTGGTTCCAAAGGTATTGACACCGTCACTTGCCAACCCAAGCCTCAAGTGTTAAGGCTCTAGTAGGTGAATCGGTAGGGACATGCATTATCCCATCATTTGAGTAGCATGGTTGGCGTGCCATGTGAGAAGCTCCACTCTAGACCTATTTTTAAACATGTGTTGAGTACGAGGGATAAGTGGAAAATGTGTTGAGTACGAGGGATAAGTGGAAAATGCCTCAATACTTTACAAGGTAGGTGGGCCCCGCTCACACCAATCTTGTACCGTGCTTCTCCGCACACATGGCATGAGGTAGCATTTGCATTTCATTGCAATATAGTATGCAACCATTGATGCATGCATGGATGCACTTATACTCAATGCCAAGTGCCCTGACGTATGACATTGCTCGTCGATGATCCAAAGGCATGTGATGATATTTAGGAAGCATTTTTCCCATCAAACTACAACAAAACAAAAAATTAGTACAAATGCAAGGGGGACCAACAAGAGAGTGCAGGTTTTAGAAAATAGAACGTACCCCAGAAGTGCATCTACACTTCCATTGCTCCAACCAAATTTTGCCTGCAAGTTGAGGACTTGCAACGATGCTCAAAGCACCAAGTATTGGGCACCATCATAAAGAGGTGTTCGAGCACTCAATAGCAACTTGTCCTCCATTGCCTGTGCTGGTTTAGTGAAGGGTCTACAATCCTCATCATACATATTGGCTTCATGTGCCAACAACTCATCTACCATGTCGAACATGTGCTCGTCCTCAATCTTGAAGAGTCCTTGGGATGCGTGTGGAGGAGCTGTCACAGTAGAGCTAGTGCCACAATCACAAAAAAATACATGTGCTCTGAAAAATAAATAGGTAGTATAGTGGGTTGGTGGGGCTAAAATTTCAATAGTGCAAGAGGAGAAGCGACTTAAGAAACAATTTAAAAAAAACTATAATTAGGAAAAGATAGAGAGGAAAAAAAATATTTTTTTACAAAAAGGACTATTGAAGGTTGAAAAATCACCCCACTACGACATTGGATTCTTTTGCCAGTGTTTTAAAAAATCAAAACGTGATAATATATGCATTAATATGCGTGATAATGTACACGATAATATCCACGGTAATGTGCGTGGTAATATCCACAATAATGACTGGCAGTTTTAAAAACAAAACAGAGCAAGGTATGTCACACTTTTGGGCATACCTTGCTCAAGTTTTAAACGGCCCCTTACTCCCTGCCCCAACTCCATCTCTCTCTCTCTCTCTCTCTCTCTCTCTCTCTCTCTCTCACTCACTCACTCACTCACACACACACACACACAACCTATTTCGGAGGTTGAGCATTTGATGGCTATTCATTGGGTCCAGGGCGCAACGAAGGGAGGACAAGGTAGCATTGTTGAACGCTCAATCGCAAGGAGTGTATTAAGGTTGGTTTTTTTCACACCCCCCTCCCCCCCTTACCCTATGTTTTAATTGCACACACACATACACACACATTATTTGGAATGCTCACCATTTGCATTATGCGGTGAAAGAGGGAGATCAAAAGAGCAAGAGCAAAATGTAAGTGAATTTGAGTTTGGATTAAGTGAGTGAAAATAAGTAGGTTTAGTTAAAAAAAAGTATTTTAAATATGGCTATAAAGTGATTTTTAAATGAATGTTTGAAAAAAACAACCATTTCAAAAATGAAAAAAATAGAGAGAAAAAATGTAGAGGGAGGGATAGCAAGAGGAAGAGTTAGAGAAGGGAGAGAAGAAGAGGAAGAGAGAGAGAGAGAGAGAGAGAGAGAGAGAGAGAGAGAGAGAGAGAGAGAGAGAGGGGTAGAGAGAGAAAGAGTTAGAGAAGAGAGAGATAGAGAGAGGGAGATAGAGATGTAGAGAGAAAGAGATAGAGAGGGAGAGGGAAAGAGAGAAAGAAGCAGAGGGATAGATAGATAGGAATGAGGGAGAGATAGAGAGAGAGAGAGAGAGAGAGAGAGAGAGAGAGAGAGAGAGAGAGAGAGAGAGAGGGAAAGATAGAGAGAGAGTGAGAGAGATAGATGGAATAAGAGGGAGAGGGAAAGAGAGAAAGAAGGAGAGGGATAGATAGATAGGAATGAGGGGGAGAGAGAGAGAGAGAGAGAGAGAGAGAGAGAGAGAGAGAGAGAGAGGGAGAGGAAGAGATAAAGAAAGAAAGAAAGAAGGAGAGGGATAGAGAGAAAGAGGGAGAGATAGAGATAGATGTAGAGAGAGAGAGAGAGAATGAGAGAAAGAGGGAGAGATAGAGAGATAGAGGGAATGAGAGGGAGAGATAGAGAGATAGAGGGAGAGGGAGAGGGAAAGAGATAAAGAGGGAGAGGGATAGAGAGAAAGAGAGAAAGAGGGAGAGACAGAGAGATAGAGAGAAAGAGGGAAAGAGAGAGAGAGGGATAGAGAGGATAGTTATGTATACATGTGTACATTTATGTATATGCATATATATAGGTGCTAAGTAAGGGAGCATAGCACCCCATAGTTGAATGCTTCCTCTTGGGTATAGTCCCTTTTTTATTGTGATGTTGCAAATTTTGATCCACTCACGTATGGATTACTGTAACATATCCTTAATTTTACGATGATTGAGATTGTGATGATATCTAAAGAGTTGCCACTAGACTATTGGTACTACTAGCCCGTATTTAGGTCTAATAGTATATGTGTATGCATGTAGATACATATCTATGTGAGTGAGTGTGTATGTATATATCTGTGCAAGTGTATATGTGTAGATATACATGTATGTAAGCACTAAGTATGTTTGTATATACATATCTATGTGAGTGTGTGTGTGTATGTATGTAGATATATGTGTGTAAATATATGATACATCTTGCATGTATACATGCTAGGTATGTAGATTAAGTATAGGGAGAGTCAAAATCAACTAGATTCTAATATTTTCCAATGCATCTCTTGTGGATGTCACATGATAGACTGTTTGGTGGAGGGGAGCATGCATTGCTCTCTTCTTTTAGATGGTTCACGTCCTAGGTGGCCAGGGTAGACATCTCCTTCAATGGACCCGAGTCTTGAGGCAGTACACCCAACTCTGGATTTAGGTTTATCTGTAGCTAGTTTTTTGTGAATACGAGCATAGATTTCTATCCATTATTTGCAGGCATGGCCCTCTTAACGGATTTGGAGGTGCTAGTCCATCTACCTAGGTTCCTCCACCGGTGGTAGATCCGAATATGTAGCATGCATTGTCTTTACATGAGAAGTACCTGCATTTGACGTAGGAATTATTTGGCCGCTACAGTACATAGCAGCTTGTGGCCTATGGTTTTTCACAGCAGACCACACTACAGGGGAGCGAGGGAGCGACTCCATAGGTCCAAAGCATTCCACCAATGACACCTCCTTCTACCCTCCCTTCTTATCGATCCACCCCCTTCCATCGCTAGGACCCACCTCCTTGCATCACCATGGGGACCCACTCCATTCCATTCAATTCCTGCTTCACTCGAGTCTCATAAACAATCCACAAGTGGTCGATGAGCATCTTCTAGCAGCACACGATGATGTTCATCTCAGGGTAGCGAGTGTAGGTGGAGCAAAGGGGGATCCTATTGGGACACTTGTTTTGGTGGTGGAGGGGGATGGTAGAGGACAAGGACATTGACTTTCCTATGCCGAAAACGCATGGGTGCCACTATAGGGTAAAGTATGGTGGAGAGGTTGACTTTGGGACTCCACATGGCATAGTATTTTGGCACCATCTATAGATTCTTATAAACTCACCATATAAAAATTTCTTTATAAAATTCAAAGACCAAGTGCCTGATCATGCAACAGGGTAGATGGAGAGTAGGAGTGTGAGCTACAAGAAAGGAGTGATCAAGCTACAATGGGCTCTTTCCACAATCAATAGTGTGAATCTTAGGCCAGGCAAACTCCCACACAGTATGGTTCGGGAGGCAAAGCAGCTCGAAAAGATAAATTACATTGTAAGTTATTTTGGTTCTGCAAGTTTTGATAAGAAGGTGTTTTAGCTTATGAAACTTTTTGGTTATTGTTAACTTAGGAAAATATCACTCTGAGCCGTTCGGCTAGAGAGATGGTCAAGTATCAAGAGAGACACACAGAGTTAAATACTTGGCAATTGTTGTTGGAAAACCATCATATCTCTCGCAAGCAATTTGACTTAGTAGTCAAAATGCTACAAACAATAAGTGTAGACAATGAATATTATTTTAAAAGTTAATTTGGGTTATTGATTGATCTATTTTTTTTCGGTTGGTGTAGATTCAAGGTGATTCAATGTATGCAACTCTAAACCAGGACGAGGACGAGGACCAGAAGGACTAGGATAAATAAACATTTGTTACGTACTCCTCTTTTACAAGTGTAGATATGGCATTAAAAACCCTCGTAAGTTAATATATAAAACTCATTTGAAAATTTGGCATTATTTGTAATTTTTTCAAAGTATTGTTCTTTTTTGCCTCAATTTATAAAGGTAAGGTATGAGTTGTAATTTCAATGTTTATTATTATTATTTTTTACAACTTTCAAAATACAATTGGTATATCATATATTTTATGCAGGTCAAAAATAAAGATGCTCATTTTAAAAGCCACATAGCGGTAAATATGTGCGATAATAGTAACGGTTATAGGCGAGGTAATAGCCATAGATATATTACCACATATATTACCAATAAACCATTATCGTCCTTATTTTTGCTTCTATTTAATGCACACACAAAAAATTATCTCTCCATTTTTCTTCGTTGAACCGCAATAATACTGGTGGTTTTGGACTTAGAGAGAGAGAGAGAGAGAGAGAGAGAGAGAGAGAGAGAGAGAGAGAGAGAGAGAGAGAGATAAAAGAAATCTTGCTCCATATGCTTGCTCAAAAAGCTCTATCTGGAGCGATCTTTTTACTACCGAAAAGCTATTGGGAGTTGGGGAGATCGGTTGCTTGGATAGAGGACCATGCTTAAATGCATGAACGATATGATGAACAACATGCAAAGAATTCCAATGTGAGGCCAATGCAGGGAAAAAATCAGAGACAACCTATGGGACAACAAAGGTAATGAAAATGGTGTGCTATTGAAGGAAAATGGAAAAATCATGAGACAATAAGTCCTACTACAAACCAAAATATGATAGAAATGTCCAGTATGTGCCAATAAGGCCACAGGGGCATTCCATGTATAGATACCTGCCCAATATGGCACCCATGCAAAGATGACCCATGAATGTGTAGCAAACTCAACCAGTATTAGATCAACAACCTCCACTTCCAGAGAATAGATCTATACCAATCGAGTACATGGTGTCTGAGGAAGAGGCGCTTGAACCCATTACTCCATATCTTAAAACTAGTTCAATAGCAATGGGGATAGAATAAGAGTGGTATAACCAACCTACTCCAGTTCCTATCAAGCTGATGTGCCAATCACCCACTGATACAACACATGTTTACTTTATTGCAAACTAGGGGCCGAGGCCACCTATGGTCAAGCCAAAAGTGGAAATTGTCACAATTGTGGAGCAGATGACCATTGGAAAAATGACTATCCTGAACCAGATAAGAATGTGAGACCTATAGAGGCATATAGTGGAGTGTGCAGACGCAAGGGTGGACACTTTCTTGAGGACTGTCTTAGGAATCCAACAAACAAAGGGAAAACTACCTTAACATAGTTCAAATACTGTTGAGTAGTTCATCAGAAGGGGAACTGATAAAATTTCAGTTCAAGTGACAATTAGGGCACAAACCAAGCAAAAAAAACAGAAAAACATGACTAGATCGGATAAATCCAGCAATTCTCAAAAAACTCCAGGAAAGAAAGATGCAAAAGATACGAACTCAAGAGACAAAAACATTGAAAGGAGATTGAGGGAAAGAGACAAAAGAACAAATACATACTCTTTCAAGAGACTTTAAGGAACCCAAACCAAAATTGGATAGATCTATTCTGGTTGACAAAATTTACGAACCAATCAATGCACCTTTTCAAGCTTGACAAAAAGCAAGGCAAATGATGGAAAACCAATCGAAAAATTATCCAACGCCTGAAATGGAAGTAGCTAAATTAAAAGCTTACAAAAACCTGGTGCAAACCACACAAGCCTTGATGGAAAAACAAAATCCTCAGCAAGAAAATATGACAAAACCAAAAGAAGGTGAAACCAAAATCCTAAGAGAAGAAGCTCCAGAAAAGCAAAGGTCAAAAAATTGGGAGAACGAAGAAATACAACCACCTAAACTGGAAGTTCTTGATAGTGAAGAAGGATGGGACGAGGTGCTGATAGTTGAAGACAATTGGCCAAACTACTTGTGAAAAAAAGTTAGGAAAGAAAAGGAGCTTTACTTTGAAATCAACACCAATAGAAGAAGTTCGATTTGACAGATCACGCATGGAACTAGATGAACAATCGTTTTATGGAGATTGGTAATCGGAACAATCAACTTTACAAAAGTTAAAATCTTGCATACACTACCATCTTACAAGAATAAAGAAAAAAATCAATGGTCTGCAAAACAACAAAACTAGAAAGGCCAAGATAGACTTTGGATGAGGCTAATTTACAATCCATTATGTTGACACCAATTTAGTGCACAATTACTTTGGGTGAACTGTTGAAACTGAAACTATACCTATGGGGAGATATACAAGTTACCCTAGGAGGAATGGGATTGAAAGGAGTATCTCAAATGGACCTAGAAAAATTGCAAAAAGAAGAGACACATGCTAGACTTGTCAAAATGATACCTATCAATAAGGCCAGGGACTATTGGGAAGGGAATAAGGAAAACACAACCCTTCTAGTACAATACAATGATATAACAACTATGGCAATTGGCAGATGGACACATAGAGAAACCAATGGACCTACTAAAGAACATGATAGTCACCTCTTGCGGGATTGACTACCAAAACACTTTTGCCATTGTAGACTTTGGGAAGAAACTCAATTACAAAATCACCTTGGGAAGACCGTTCATGAGGTAGATACAATTAATCCAAGACTCGGGTAATGATTATCTCTACTTGAAACAAGTAGGGGCAGTCACTTGAGTGAACTTGAAAGACCATTCTTACAAGGATGTCCTGAGGACACCAATACAAGAAATGGACTTTGAAACTTGTGCAAAAACTGAACGGCCATCATGGGTACATAAAAACACTCCAATTTGTATGTGTGGTGCTTCTCAATCGAGAAGCTTACAAAAGGAAGACAATGTTCTGGACAAAGATGTAAATGACACAGATTACATACCATAACCATTCCCTGAACATTTGCTTCAACCCTTTGAATAGGCTCAAATCCTGGCCACCATGGATGTATGTATTAATGAATCTACACCTACACATTTTTGTGACGAGGAGGGCTATGATAGGCTCAAATCATGGCCACCATGGATGTATGTATTAATGAATCTACACCTACACATTTTTGTGACGAGGAGGGCTATGATATAGTCCCCATCCAAATGGTATCAATGAGATGATCAAGGAGCAACAGGTTTTCTATCATCACTATTACGATTCTATAGACGAGTGGAAAGAAGAACCAATTACAACATAGGGGTCGTTCTAGACCCTTCACTAAATGAGCAGAGGCAATGAAGGACAAGTTGCTATCGAGTGTCCGAACACCTCTTTATGATGGTGCCCAATACTTGGTGCTTTGAGCATTGTTGCAAGTCCTCAACTTGCAGGCAAAATCTGGTTGGAGCAATGCAAGTGTAGATGCACTTCTGGGGTACGTTCTATTTTCTAAAACCTGCACTCTCTTGTTGGTCCCCCCTTGCATTTGTACTAATTTTTTGTTTTGTTGTAGTTTGATGGACAAAATGCTTCCTAAATATCACCACATGCCTTTGGATCATCCACAAGCAAGTCATACATCACCGCACTTGGCATGGAGTATGAGTGCATCCATGCATGCATTAACGATTGCATACTATATTGCAATGAACATGCACATGCTACCTCATGCCACATGTGCGGAGAAGCATGCTACAAGATTGATGTGAGCGGGGCCCACCTACCCCGCAAAGTATTGAGGCATTTTCCACTTATCCCTTAAGTTCAACACGTGTTTAAAAATAGGTCTACACTGGAGCTTCTCACATGGCACACTAACCACACTACTCAAATGATGGGATAATGTGTGTCCCTACCGATTCACTTGCATGGGTGCACAATTAGACTCATTGGCCCAAGTTCATGCTAGAGCCTTAACACTTGAGGCTTGGGTTGTGGCAAGTGACGGTGTCAATACCTTTGGCAAAAAGTCTACATCATAGAGCACTTGGATAGTGGTGATCATCAATTACAATATTCCACCATGGGAGACTACCAAGAAGGGAAATATATTTCTCTCTTTGCTTGTGCCAGGGAAGTACAAAGTGGCAAATATTGATGTCTACCTCAAATTTCCCCCTCATCAAGGAGTTGGAGGAGTTATGGAAGGGCATCCCCGTTGTCAATATTTCACTTCCAAAGGAGAGGATAGAGGCCATTGTGAGGGGTATCCTTATGCTGACCATGCACGACTATCCTGGCCTTAGAGAGATTTCTGGTATATTATGTTCATTCTTCTCCCTTTCTCTTTACCATTTGAAGTTGGAAGAATTTCTATAATGATATGATATGGGTACACAATGCTTGTCCTACATGTGGGCCATCATTGGTGATAGAGAGGCTAGATTCCTTACACAAGGTAATCCATCCAAACAACCATCATTTCCTACCCCAAAGTCACAACAAATACAAGGCTCCAGCAAATGGGAAGACACCTCTAAAGCTTACAATGGCAGATTGGTCAACGAGTTAGGAAAAGCACTACAATAGTGATCCACCCCCATCTACTCCACCAAAAGGTATGTCAAGGTAATCCTTATTTTTAAGGCTTCCATATTGAAAGAATTTAAAAATACAACACCTTTTGGACCCCATGCACATATTCAATAATGTTTCTCACGCCCTATATGGGACCACATTATGGTCAAAAAGGAATCTTTGGGGGCAAGGGAGGATTCGAGGACCTTGAGATGTCTCCCCAGCTCTGTCACTCCATGTTGAGCCCCAAATGGGAAGATTGTTCTTTCTGAAGCTCCATGGAATTTAACCAAAGATGAGCTAGATCGAGCAAAAGATTCCATTGCATCTATTTACACACCTAGGGAGAACATTAGGTCACTAAAGGGAGATTTCACAAAGTCAGAGAAACATGGAAGCATTCAAATGTATGGGTTGAAGACCCATGATTGGCACAAGATGTTATAGGTAATTCTTTCTTCCCTCTCTATTATCTCCCTTGTTTCATTTAGATATTGAATGTTGAGAAAGACTAAAACACTATATGGTATTTTAATCTTTTGACATTGTAGTTCATTTTTTTTATGAGTATGTGTATGTTGGGACAAGAAAGTGAGGGAATCTATTTTTAAACTGAGGGAGTTAGTAAGATTCCTCATATCTCTATTCAACCAATCCATTTTCTATATACACTATGTCTTCAAGTGGGTTATCTTAGTGTACTTTTGCATGTTACCTTGTAGGTTTGTGAGCTCCAAAGAAATTGAAATAGATACCATCTCTGCTGCTCAGTCGCTTTTCATGGAAACTGTGTGTTCCATTGAGGACGCATGTCCTCGATCTATTCTTCTTAGTCAAGTCCACTTTTTGGTTCATGTTGTTAAGGAGATCACTATATGTGGATTTGTGCATGCACAATGGATGTTCTTTCTAGAGAGTTTTAAAAGAATCTCAAAGATTTTGTGCCACTACAAGCCCGACCAGAAGCATGCATGGCCAAAGGATGGATCATGCAAGAGGCATTTGTTTACATTTCAGAGTATTTGACACAAGTTGATCCCTCAATGCCTTGCATGTGGTCAGATGAGGAGGATTCAAGGATGACTTCACACTTACCAAGTGAAAAGGGAAAATTATTTAACATGGATATGGATCTACGCCAAGTCGTCAACAACTTTTGCATCCTCAATGCAAAGGTTATGACCAAGTGGGTGGACTTGTGGAAAATGGCAAAGGCCGGGCATTTGCAAGAGAGGGAAGCATAAAGCAAGCTCATGCAGGCCCTTGTTATGAGAAGACACCTTCTTCATTTTCAAGCCTTTGAAGAAGAAAAATCCCTAAAGTTGTCTTACGTTGTCCCCATTTTTAATGATGTGACTTGGCAACTACCTTCTGCCTTTGCTACGGCCTTCAAATATTTCAATTTGATCGTTCCATATGTGAAACCTATTAAGAGTGTTGATACCCTACACACCTGTCCAAAAGTACTCTTGCTCGAGTAAGGACCAGGATACACCATGGAATCTAAGCTCTTTTGTGGAGTGCAATCACACTTCTATCCGATGTAGAGAGAATCTCTCTCTCTCTCTCTCTCTCTCTCTCTCTCTCTCTCTCTCTCTCTAAGCTCAAGTGGGTGCTAAGCACCAACTTGAGCTTAGAGAGAGAGAGAGAGAGAGAGAGGCGCAGTCACACTCCCCCTTTAACATTCCTCATCTACCATATTTGTGTAACATTTTGTAAAGCAAGGGACAAACTGCTATGAAAGGGAGGTCTTCATGGCCATTGTAACATTGAAAGCTGTGTTGTCTTCTATTTCTCAACAACTATTGTGCCAAAGAAAGTCCTTTGACTAGTCAAAGTTCCTCTATGGCATGAACCTGTGCTTGGAGTCTCATACGTGTATGATGTTTCCTAACTCAAAATTTCTCTAAACTTTAACTGTAGACTCTCCTTGATGTACTCTAGCTCAGAATTTTTCTAAACTTAAGTTGTCTCCTTGATGTCTCCTAACTCAGAATTTCTCTAAATTTTAACTGTAGACTCTACTCGATGTAGACTCTCCTTGATGTACTCTAACCACTCCAAGTCTCAATTTGTGATTCTGACACTGTTAGTCAGGTTTATCACTCCTTTTTCTATTTGGATGCTTGCAACTTCCCTGGGAGATTAACTAAGCCAAAAGTGATTCAAATTGAATGAAACTTGGTCAGATCTAGGCTTATTTTTTTATGGCACACTTTTATAGCTCAAATGTGAGTTTTGGCTTCTACTTTGGCACTTGAGACACCATGCACATATGATCTCTTTTGTGGCAAAATGAAGTGACTTTTGTCCCAAAGACAAAGATCTTTATCACTCAAGAAACTCTCAACAAATTTCAGAATTCAATTTCAATACTTTTTGTGCAAGTTATGGTCAGTACAAGCATGTACGAGCTTGCCCAATTTTTGTCTTTTGGCCTTTACAAGCCCAAATGTGCTCCAAATGCAATGAATTTTGGCTAGGGACTTCTTTTATGCTTTAGGACACTAGGGTATACTTAGATGTCTGATTTGACCCAGATCTGACCTAAAAGTTGTCATACGTGTATGATGTCCTTTGGCTCAGATTTCACTTCTGCTTCTACCCAAGGTGCTCCTTGATGAATACATCAAGAATATGCTCTCAACAAAAAAAAAAAAAAAAAGAATGTCAAAATTGTTCAAAATCACATGTTTTCATCTATACCTTCTTGGATTTACAAAAATCTCCTTAAATTCAAAGATATGTGTCCAAATGAGATGAAATTTTGCAAACAAGCTTAACACATCATTTTCAAACCTCTTGTGTGGTCAAAAATGCAATTGGACTTTCAGATCTTGACTTGAGACATCATACTCATATGATGTATATATTCTCAGAATTAGCCTAAGCTTGGTCTCTAAGCTTGTTTTGTGATGCTAAACACCCTGGTAATCTTTGATGTCAACTTTGGTCCCTAAAATTGCCCTTGAGACATCATACACGTATGATATCTCACTAGTCAAATTGAAGTGAAACTCACTCGAGAGGTCTCCCACCTCACAAGTAACTCACAGCACTTTTCAAAATTCAAATTCAACACTTTTTGTGCTAGATATGATCAATTCAAGCATTCACTTTTCCTAGATCAATCTTGTGGCCTTTACAAGCCCAAAAATGCTTCAAATTCAATGGAATTTTGCCTATTTGCTTCCTAAATTCTCTAGATCACAAGGATGCACTCAGATGTATCTTTTGACCTCAAATCTAACCTATAGGACATCATAAGCGTATGATGTCTATCTAGTCAGAATGAACTTCTGTTTCTATCACAGATGTATGATGTCTATCTAGTCAGAATGAACTTCTATTTATATCCCATATGCTCCTTGGTCTGTACTACATGCAAATGCGCTCACGACAATTTTGGACATCAAAATTGCACCAAATCACCACCTTTTAACAAGGAAAACCCCCAAACGAGTAAAATCCCATCAATTCTCAATCTATATACCCAAATGAAATGAGATTTGGTGTATGTGCTCAACACAACATGTAAAATAGGGGTGTAAAAAATCAATTTTGTTGCTAGAATTATCCTTCAGACATGATACCCGTATGATGTCTGCTGATGGATTTTTTGCCAAAATTTAACCACAAGTATCCCCAAATCTTTAGCATTGGTTTTCAAGCACTTCTACCAATTTTCATGAAAAAATATGCTTAGAAACACAATTTTCTCTTTTTTCGGTAAACCACCCCGTTTGAACACTTTCGGTAAAACCACCCCTTTTGGTAAAACCACCCCCTTTTGAACACTTTGGTGTAGTCAGATTTGTCAAATTTGGTCTCCAGATGCCTCTTTAGACATCATATGCATATGATTATCAGGTTTGTAGAATTTGAGTTTTTCTACACAAAACTCTTGCAAATGTCCTCTTATATGCACAACATCAATCAGTCGTGAAAAATGTCAACAAAAATGTGTTTATTGCATTTTTACCCTCAAAATCAAACGTTTTTGCGATTTTAAATGAAACAAGCACTTCAGCAAACAAATCAATGATGAATAGCTCTAGATCATAATTAGATCACTTACCTTCGTTTTTGCGATTTTAAATGAAACAAGCACTTCAGCAAACAAATCAATGATGAATAGCTCTAGATCAAAATTAGATCACTTACCTAAAGCTTTTATGAGTAGAAACATGCTTCACTGTCACCCACGGACTAGCAAACACTTTTATTACCTCACAAATCACTCGACCACCAACAACTACTCTAATCTACAACTAATACTACTACAAATCCTAACTAAATATATCTAGTCACAGACCCTCGGCAAGACACATACTTCCTGGCTGTCCAATTAATCTCGGAATATCCTCATTCGGATCCACTTAAGTAAAATGCTTTCTTTAGTCGAAACTAAAGCAAGAAACCATCACATGAGTGTTGGTAGGATTACCTACTCAAGTCCTTGTGTCCCAAGCAATAACGTAGTGTTGCGGGAGCGAATCACACTACCTATAAAGTGCATGCAACACCACCTAGATCAACATAATGTCAATCGAGGAGATAGATGACATGATAGGCGTACAAAGGCAATCTCTAAAGCTTGTCAGGTTGAGACCATCCCACACATACAACACTCTGGAAGGCCAATCAAACCAAAATCAAGAATCCCACTGCTCTCAACTATACCACCCAACCATGGGTCAAGAGTACGGCATAACTCAATTTTTTTACCAAAGCCTTATTTTTTGAGAGTTATGGAATGATACGGATTATGGTTAAAAACATCATTAGTAATGAGTAGTTATTCTAGTTGCAGAAGCCGCGGTGAAATGGCACTTCACGATTGTAAATACAAAGCCCCTTGACCCATTGAAATCTATTTTGGTTTAACCTATGGTAGCCTTAGTATATAAGGTACCTAGGTCACTTTGTAAGAAGAACTTAATCATAAACAAAGTTTTGAGCTGCCATCAACTGTATGTGAGAGAGAAAGAGAAAGAGCATGAGCTTCATCCTAACTTTACTTCTTGCTCCGCTCCCTCATTGTATTGGAGATTTTATTGCACCATTGTGATAGGCTTGAAGAGAGCTATGCAACAACTCCCAGCATTCCATGCGGAACAAAGCACACATGATATCGTATCTATGAGCTATTTGTGGTTGTAAGTGTATTAAACAATGTCTATTTTTTGTGTGCAATTAGTCATTAGAATCGTGGCAACATAACCTACACATAGGTACTCATAGATTTCAATTTTGGGCACTTTCAAATTTTTGCTATGTCTTCATACGCGTCTTTTGCAAATGGGTTTGGAGTGAGGATTTTGAGTGTAGAGGGGCAGGTGTATCCTAGTAAGGGGATGGTGTTTCTTAAGTTCCATATAATTTTGGTGTTTTCTTTTGTTTGTGTGTATGTGGGTTGGGTGGATAACCATCTCGGTTTCGGTCTTGTTCTAATGTCGCACTTTATCGAAGCCATGCTTGCAATGATGGTTGGGTTGCTGTTTGGTTTTGGTAGTTGAATGTCTGTTGTCGGTTAGAATGTGAGGTCACATCATACTCTTCTGAAAATGGATTTTTCGATTTGCTAGGGTGTAGGTGACCCTTGGCACTTCTTCGGGGGCATATGTTGATGTTTCTGGAACTGTTGCCTTTTATACCTCCTGTGGGAGAATACGTTTGTATTCTCGCCCATATCTATCAACAAAAATGATATCCTCAATTTCATAAGAGAATAAGTAAAGAACCTTGTCTTTGCTTAATTCGTTTGGGTAGGGTTCTTTGCATCGAAAATAAGAGACTACTCCCTCGCTCTCATGGTTGTAAATTCCCACATTCTCATTATAAGTAGAGACCTTGGTTGTTTTCTTATCATACATAAAAAGAGCTCCAGGTCGATCAATGTTTCGAGGTGGTTCTTGAGTTTTTGAAACCATTTTTCCTTTTGCCACGTTATCTCCATATCTATTGTAATCCTCAGGGTTACTAACTATCAGATAGTGGTTCCCCTTTTCGTCTCAGAATCTATCTCCATCATCATAGACTCGAATTATCTCCAGTCTCTGAGCAGGTCTTTCTTCAATACAAATACACTTGCATCCTCGATAGTCAGAATAAACTAGGGCTCCCCTAGAGTTTGTTCCTTCTAAGAAGATTATAGTGAACTTGGAATCGTTCAAAGGATTTTGGGAGGTGATTCCTCCTAGCATTGGTCCTTCATCGGAGAAACCTCCTAGTTGTTGACTACCCATCATGAAGAAGGACTTATCGGATGAAGTGTCAGTATCACTACCCTCCTCAATGATCGGTGCTAGTGGATCTAGCCTTGCCTGAGTTACACTCTCCTCGCTGGACACTAAGCTACCTTGATCACCTGCCACCTTTTGATCTCTAGGAATGTGTCTTCCTAATCTTAAATTCATCAAACTTAGCAATGCAATTTATCACAAAACCAACCACTCACCTGGCAAAGGGTCAGTTTCCACACAACTTCTTGCCTTGCTGTTGAATATACTTGTACACAAGCATTTAATTTTGGCAAACAAATCAAAGCATTTAACCGCTAGAGATGGTCTTAGTAATGATTGGTATAACTGGAGGATTAACCTCAACCACTACTGTATTTTATATACTTCGGATGTTCTTGATTAGGTCTGCTAATCTGGAACTGTACTTCCCTCGAATGTTGGTCAATTTACTGGGAAAGTCTTAATTCCGTCTTTGCTCCGTCAAAAGGTCAAACAAGGTCCAATTTCACTTCTGACAGAAGTCCTGGAACTCTTAAGTCAATTGGAACATCACTCTATGTCCTCAGTCAGCTTTTCACTTCACTAAGCCCCTGTAGACATCCTACGCATAGGATGTCTACCTACTCTGTTTTGCCTAGAGTTTGCACTATAGATTCCCCTTGATGTGTTGAGTCCACAACTATTTTTACTTTTTGATTTATACACCTATAAGCTGGTCAATTGATCAAAAATCTGTTCCAGCAGCCAGATGTTGGTCTGACCATTCAAATCAACTTCAATTTGGACCAAAATTGACTAGGAGGCTTGCCTCAGGTTATACAACACCCTGCTATGTCTACAATCAATTTTTGGCTTCAATATCATGCAGTAGAAATCCTACGTGTAGCATGTCTAACTGCTCAAAATGGCTTCAAATGCAAAGCACAGACTCCTCTTAAGGTGCTTATCACTTTGGTATGCTCAAACCTTGATTTGAAGTGCTAAATCACACAAAACACATCCTACGCGTAGGATGTCTATATGGTCTGTTTGACCCCAAACTTGAGTCACAGCTTCCCCTTGATGTCAGTAACCCAGTGCTATGCTTAGATTTTAGTTTGGACCCCAATTTTAGCTATCCTAGCCCTTTTCAGTCAAAAATGTTAAAGTCTGCTTAAAACCCAATTTTCTCACCCAATTGTGATGAAACCTTTCTTAGGCACTCAATAAATCATGCAGATCATGCTCATGCAGCCATCCTATGGTTTTGGTCTTAAAATAATGCTTTGGTACAATTTGGGTAGGATGTCTGGCAATTTTCTTTCTATCTGGCCTTATCCTGTCAAGGTATGGTCAAAATTCCACTTTCCATGTGAAAATAGGGTAAAACCTACCTTCTAAACACACTGGTCAACTCAGATTTTCAAAATTTCCACCAGAACTCCCTGTAGACATCCTACGTGTAGGATGTCTCCTGGCTTAAAATTTAATTGTTTTCTGACAGAAGTACTCCTTATGCTCTGCAGCTCTCTCAGAAACACTCACAGAAACTTTTGAACTTCACTTCAACTTGTAAACACTCTTTTCCGTCTTTTACAACCTTGTGATGAACCTAACAGCAAGTATAGCATGCATGAAGTGCTCCAAATCAAAAATCATGATGTCCTACTTACCCTACTCCTACTCATCATGTGAGATGGTGATATTGGTATCTTGGTTGCTTCCTGGCCTCTCCGGACTCTGAAGCTCTCCTTCCACCACCTCTACCACTCCAACTCCTACTCTCTACACCACAACTTAACTAATACCTAAAAACTATCTAAGTCTACCTAAGTCGAAGGATCTAGGCTAGACACTCGCTCCCTAGACTCCTCCTAAGACCTAGAGAGTCCTCCACCCTCTGATCCTATCTAAATGTAAAACGAGACTCTGGCAAGCCAGAAAATCCCTATCCTTAAGGACTAGTCTCGGTCACCTACCTAGGGTTTTCGTCCCCGGCAGCGGCGCCAATGTTAGCGGAAGCGCCACGATCGACGTCACCACAGCGAGAACTCACCTAACAAGATTTGTTAGCTAAGGACGAAGCTCGACCTGCAGGCACGTGGAAGCAAGCATAGAATGTCAACCTACACTCGATCGACTCTCGACTACTTCCTACAGAGGTCTCTACCCAATGTCTAAGCTACAGCCTTCAAGAGTGCCTAAGAGAAGATTTCCTACAACGCTTTCAAGAGCCAAATACCCATCAAACTTTCTCGAAACACTACAGAACTTGAAAGAAACCCTATTAACACCAATAGGTCGCTCTCCCTAAGGTCCATGAACCAAAACCCCAACCCTAAACACCTGGTGCAAAATCACGTAGGATGTCTCGTCGAAATTTGTAGGTCGTCGTTTCCGAAACCTAAAGTGCCTAATGTGTAGCTCTACTCATTGTGAACGTGTGGATATGCTGAAATGCAAAAACAGACAACGTATGCTCACCGAATCACCAGATGCAGCTCGTGGGTCGAGCTCACAAACCCAGGTCGTACACACGCAATGTAGGTATTGGCGTGTAGCTCTCTTCAGGGCAACGCGCTGCACTTCTTCGAAAACTCGATTCCGACCACCAGTGTGCGCGTAACGTCAAGATAAATTTCTCACTCTCTCATACACAGAGTACGCTCACTCACACAGACAAAACTTTTTAAAAATGAAAAAGGTCTTTTCATTAAGGTCAAAAGTGGTATAAATACCTTACAATCTCAAACCCTAATGTTCCAATTTAACCATCCACTCAATCTAAATGTAAAAAATGGGATACAATCTGGAAGCTTCTGCAAGCCCCACTATTTACAAAGGTGAAATGACGGTTTTTCTCAATTAAAGAATAATTACAAAAAATAATATCCTGCCGAGCAATCATTCTCCATTGGGTGTGTCCAGCTGCTAACAGTGTCAAAACGTAAGCCTAGTTGCTCCTCGAGCACTTTTTGTGCTTTTTGAACTACAACACATTTGGCTTACATGGCGATCAAGGCATTGTGACAAGCATGATGTTTTCTCTTAAGAGCCCAAGGGTAGCAATATCATTTTGAATTTTTTTGCCACAATCATTATCTTGAGTGGTGCCACATGCTTACAAGATGCAAGCATAAGTGATTGCATCTGGAGAGATGCCCTCGCTTTGTATCCATTGAAAGAGTCCCAGAGCTTCTTAGTCTTTCCCCCATTTGGCACATCCTACAATTAGTAAATTTTGGCCTAGCTGCAGGAGGAGGGAGAGGCCGTTGACTGGGAGGCATTACCATGAGGGTGACATCCTCCATAATTGTTTTTTTTTGTTGTTGTGCTCTTCTTGATACAATTATGCTCATTCATTGTATACATGTGCAGTTTCACACTTATGTTTATGGTTTTGCATTTTGTTTATGATAATCATTATGGTATGGAAATCATGTTATGGTTATGGTTTTGGAATTATGGTATGGAAATCATGGTATGGTTATGGTTATGGTTTTGCAATGATGGCATGGGAATCATGTTATGGTTATGGTTTGGTAATCAGGTTATGGTTATGGTTATGGTTGTGGTTGTGGTTGTGGTTGTGGTTGTGGTTGTGGTTATGGTTATGGTTATGGTTATGGTTATGGTTATGGTTATGGTTATGGTTATGGTTATGGTTATGGTTATGGTTTTGCAATGATGGTATGGTTGTTATGGTTATGGTATAACAAGCAAGTTATGGTTATGGTATGAAAAGCAGGTTATGGTTATGGTTTTGCAATGATGGTATAACAATCATGTTATGGTTATGGTATGACAAGCAGGTTATGGTCATGGTTTTGCAAATATGATTTGATGACAATCATGTTATGGTTATGGTATGACAAACAAATTATGTTTATGGTTTTACAAATATGGTTTGGCAATCACGTTATGGTTATGGTATAACAAGTAGATTATGGTCATGGTTTTGCAAATATGCTTTGGAAATCACGTTATGGTTATTGCATGGCAATCATGTTATGGTTATGGTATGACAAGCAGATTATATTTATGGTTTTACAAGTATATGGTTTGGCAATCACGTTAGGGTTACTTGTGGTTTTCAAATCATGTTTTAATTATGGTTAGAAAATCTTCATGTCCTTGTGCCTATGGTTTGGGAGTCGAGGTTATGATTATGCTTTTGAAAACTTGCCATGTTTAAGGTTTTGATTTTGTGGTTTTGTTATGATTACAATTTTGCTAATCCGTAGTCACTTGCTCTTCAATGTAAAACTATAAGCGGAGTGCGGTTGCTTTTGCACTCTTCCTCTGGGCAAAGAGGACTGTTTCCTGGTGCTGTAGTGCATGCAGCATCAATTCCTAGCCCTCTCTACCCAATTTTTTTTCCAATTTTTGGCACCGGTACAGGTATCAGTATCAACTTTGGAATGCGCATCGAAATAAGCATCAGTATGTGAACTTAATTTTCGGTGCTTACTCCAACGTTTTTATCAACACGCATTTCATTACCTATTTTGATGGTCCATGAACCCATGACATGTTGTACTATGTTTACTGACATTCCACCATAATGCAACGCTACTGGCAATGTGACTTAATGCACAGTTGACCATGTCACATTCAAAAAAGTCTTCATCATGTAGGTAGTCATCTAATTGAGTAACCCATGCTCGAACACTACCAGCATCTTTAGTATCATCAAAATCCTTGAAACTAAAAGCCTTTGTGCTAATGTTGTTTTGCTTTAGAGCAGGTACGGTTTGGCTCGTGGAGTGTGCAATAGTTTGTCTTCTAATTCCTATTTTTACAGGCTCTCTTATGCAAATGATTGTTGCAAATTTCTGAGTTGTTCAACAATAGAAAGGGCTGTGAAGGTGAGTCATGATGGCGTTTTTGCCTTTTTTTCTCTCTTTTTATATATTTTTTTCCTTTTGTTTGTGAGTGTGTTTTTATATGAAAATCCCCTTTGCTATACGAACTGCATAATTAAATCACAACAAAGCACAAAACACATGTGACATATGTCAAACCATTTCTATTAATAGTGATCCAAATACTAATTTGGTAAAAAGGTTGTGGCGAAGGAACAAGACTGAATTTTATACCTGCCAACATACAACAAGACAGATGTATTAGAGCTGTCAATCCCCAAAAAAAATCTTCACACACAAAAAATGATACTTCCTTTTATTCAAGATAGTGTACATCATTTTTAGCCCTTCGAGCCAGATGAGGTCTAGTCCTAGCCAATGGTTTTTTATGCCTAATTACAATAGGGTTATGATCTTGTTTTTTACGCTTGATCATTTTTTCACTGAGAGCCACCATCTTGGCTAGGTCTGTACAAACATGCGTCCTAGCTATGAATTTGTGTTTGTAATCCATGGTAATAGCTTTCTCCTCAAACACATACTAATCATGAGATAATGACTATCATTGGAGGATGTTATAGATAATATCATATATTTATGTTTTTGAAGAAAAATAGAAAAAAATGATTGACATGATGAGCACAGGAGAAACCCCCATTGTGAATTATTTTTTGCATGTTGTTTATAAAAACAAAGTAATCATATACAGTATGTATCTATGTGAGCGTGCATCCCCCTAAAAGGTTACAATGTCATGATGCATTTGGCTTTCGGAGAATGTTATCTTCAAGCAATATAAAGAAAAAATTAAGCAACATTTTGTTTCTTTTTAGTGCATATTGTAAAAAGCCATATGTCAGCAATATGTATTCTAATCCATATGTCTTAAAAAACTTGTGTATCACAAATTGCAATCCATAAAAGGCTTAGTAATCAACAGAGTTTAGAGCATAATTGCAATATATATCAATGGAACCACATCCATCTATTGACATGGAGATCAGATATCGCATGCTTATCCAAACCTTGTGATTCTTTTTAATTGAGGGTAGGAAAAGATGAATGCCTATTAAATGCTTTTTGTTTAAATGCTGCTAAACGTATCTAATCTCAAATATGTAATGCCTCAAAAAAAGACCAATTTCAATTTTGGGTAAGCCCCCTTTTTTTACAAGACATCAACTTAACTTGTGTTGCAATAACCACTAGTATTCGCTACTCCAACCCTTTCATTATGTAAAAATCACCAAACATGATTTCATCCCGGCCATATTTGGTACTTTTTATGTTGTTTTTACAATACACACCATACTGAGAATGCTTCAAAAAAAAGGACCAACAAAAAGACTTTGGTTATGGTTCCATCCAAGTGTTAAACATGAAAAAAAGATAAGAATTGTCGTATCCTGCATTGCCATCCGCTGATCAGATATTGCATGTTTATCCAAAAACCTTAGGTATTTTTTGTGTTGTTTGTAGGACCAGATGAAGTTTTACTAAATGCACTTTATTTTAATTTTAACACCATTTTGCTAACTGTATAAAATCCCAATTATTTCCATATACATAATGCTTCAACCCCAAGACAAGGTCCAGTTATGGATAACATCTTAGTTTTAATGCAAAGTTACCTACAGGACAACCAACTCATTATTTGATGCCACAACCAACAATATACGCATCTCTCGACCTTGTATTTGTAAAAAAGACTAGATATACAACTTCTATCTCATTACGGCCATTCCAACAATGTTTTATTGTAGTTTATTATACATGTAGCTTTACATGCCACCATATGTATATACGTTCAACCAAACCACTCCATGTAGTGCTTGAAAAGAACGGACTTTGTCAAATGCTACTCTGGATAAAAAACTAGATTTTGATATCTTTGTGAATACGAAACTGTAGGTACTAAAGCAATGTATTGCCATTTATTTCTTTCATGCAAAAAAAGCAGATACATTCACTGCATGCCTATCCCAAAGCATAGGTTATTGTCACATATAAACCATCCGTTTTTTCATGCTTGTTCTACAACAACGTACTGTCATAATGAAACTGTTTCAAACAAACTGTAAACTTTTAGGTATTTAATTAATTGAATTATACAGGATCACTCGACAAAGAGTGATCGGGGAGACAGTATGGTTTGTGTATTCATTATGAAAATCCCCTTTGATATACAAACCATATAATTAGATTATAAAATAAACACCAATAAAGCACAAAACACATGTGACATATGTCAAACCATTTTTATTAATAGTGATCCAAGTACAATAATTTGGTAAAAAGGTTGTGGCAAAGGAACAAGACTGAAGTTTATAACTGCCACCATCCATCAAGACATCTAGATGTATTAGAACATACTCTGACATTGTGAAAAGACAAGTACCACGCAACCTCAATCGCTTGTTATCGCTTTGTCAATTCTTAGCACACAAAAATGATACTACATTTTATTCAGGATAGTGTACATCATTTTTTGCCCTCCCGTCCAGATAAGGTCTAGTTACAATAGGGTCATGATCCTGTTTTTTATACTCTAAGATCATTTTTTTACACTCATAGCCGCCATCCTCGCTGGGTCTATACAAACATGCATCCTAGCTGCTGTGAATTTGTATTTGAAATCCATGGTAATAGCTTTTTCTTGAAACACATACTAATCATGAGATACCGACTATCATTGGAAGATGTTATAGATAGTATCATATATTTATGTTTTTGAAGACAGCTAGTAAAAAATGATTGACATGATGAGCACAGGAGAAACCCCCATTGTAAAATATTTTCCGCATGTTGTTTATAAAAACGAAATAATCATATATAGTATGTATCTATGTGAGAGTACACCACCCTAAAAAGTTACACCATCATAATGCATTTGGCTTTTGGAGTATGTTATCTTCAAGCGATATAGAGAAAAAAATTAAGCATCATTTTGTTTGTGTTTAGTGCATATTGTAAAAAGCCATATGTCAACATTATGTATTCTGATCCATCTGTCTAAAAAACCTTGTAACACAAATTGCAATCAATAGAAGGGTTAGTAATCAACAAAATTTAGAGCATAATTGCAATATATATCAGTGAAACCACATCCATCTATTGACATGGATATTAGATATCGCATGCTTATCCAAACCTTGTGGTTCTTTTTAATTGCGGGTAGGAAAAGATGAATGTCTATTAAATGCTTTTTGTTCAAATGCTGCTAAACGTATCTAATCTCAAATATGTAAAGCCTCAAAACAAAGACCAATTTCAGTTCTGGGTAAGCCCCCGTTTTTTCCAAGACATCAACTTAATTTGTGTTGCAATAACCACCAGTATTCGTTACTCCAACCCTTTCATTATGTAAAAATCACCAAACACAATTTCATTCCGGCCATATTTGGTACTTTTTATGTTGTTTTAATATACACACCATACTAAGAATGCTTCAAAAAAAAAGACCAACAAAAAGACTTTGGTTATGATTCCATCCAAGTGTTAAACATGAAAAAAAGATAAGAATAGTCGTATCCTGCACTGCCATCCATTGATCAGATATTGCATGTTTATCCAAAAACCTGAGGTATTTTTGTATTGTCTATAGGATCATATGAAGTTTTACTAAATGCATTTTATTTTATTTTTAAAAAACATGTTGCTAAATGTATAGAATCCCAGTTATTCCCATATATATAATGCTTCAACCCAAGACAAGGCCCAGTTATGAATAACCTCCCAGTTTTTATGTTAAGTTACCTACAAGACAACCAACTCATTATGTGATTCCATAACCAACAATATACGCATCTCTCGACCTTGTATTTTGTAAAAAAGACTAGAAATTGACAACTTCTATCTCATTACGGCCATTTCCACAATGTTTTATGTTAGTGTATTATACATGTAGCTTTACATTCTACTATATGTATATACGTTCAACCAAACCACTCCATGTAGTGCTTGAAAAGAACAGACTTTGTCAAATGCTACTCTGGGTAAAAAACTAGATTTTGATATCTTTGTCAATATGAAACTGTAGGTACTAAGCAATGTATCCCCATTTATTTCTCTCATGTAAAAAGACAGGTACGTACATTCGTTGCATGCCTACCCCAAAGCACAGATTATTGTCACATATAAACCATCCATATTTTCATGTTTGTTATACGACATACTATCATAATGAAGCTGTTTCAAACAAAACTGTAAACTTTCTTTTATGCTACTGCAAATCAAGTGGTGATGACTTTGAGATAGAAACAAGTAGCAATAAAACCAACCTTCATACATTCAAGAAGTATCAAAGAGGAATTATTAGATCTCAACAGGTACGAAGACCTACCTAATGGCTTGAAATGACCGCCATATGTGTGAGATAACATAGCAGAAGCTATTAGATATAGCTATCTAGTCGTACCAAAGGAAACCTACAAGACATTGGTCTTTTCAACTTGCGAGGCCATCTGAGCCAAGAGCTACATGATGATGGGGAACCCCATGTCGATGTGCATGTGTATGAGTGTGTGTGTGTGTGTGTGTGTGTGTGTGTGTGTGTGTGTGTGTGTGTGTGTGTGTGTGTGTGTTCCCGAGCATTATATGTGTGTACACGTAACTGTGACTAGCCGGTTGTATTTTGTATGCAACGTATTGCAAGTTCTATGAGTGAAGAATGCGCTATGTGATACTGTGCAGAGCAAAGTAGGGAAGGCATGCAAGGATGCACATTTATTTATTGACATAAAGTCTCATAAAGAAATGCAAGCCACTCGAAGTGTGGTGAACAATAATGCTTTATATAGGATGAGAGATGCTACAAAAAATATCGCTTGGCCAGCTTAGCCACAGTCCCCACATGCATGTTACAAGCTAATTAGGGAGCACACAAATTAGAATTGCACAAAGGTTTGCATCAAGCCATGACTATTGACAAAGAATGCCAAAGTTTGCAAACGATAACAACCACGGTTTATTGCAAAAACCGAACTTCGATGCCCTTTCTGTTAGATACTGCTCAAAGGATTGCTTGAGGATATCGTACCTCCTGAAGCAGTTTTTGTATGCACACAAGTATATATAATTAATCCTATTATATCCCACACTATATTTCAAAAAACAATGGTAGCCGGATTATCTCAGCATAATGTATTAAATTTGTAATTCAACATACGGGATTTTAAGGTTTGACATTCGTCAGGATTTGTACTGTGATTACGTACAAAGGTGCTATTCTGATAAGTAATCAGGAGCCACCAATGTTATGAGAGAGAGAGAGAGAGAGAGAGAGAGAGAGAGAGAGAGAGTGTGTGTGTGTGTGTGTGTGTGTGTGTGTGTGTGTGTGTGTGTGCCCTCCCCATTCCCAGAGGAAAGGTCCACTTGATGGCCTATCTCCCACTTGGTAGGAGATAGGCCACCAAATAGACCTATCCCCCACCAAAAGCTTAACAAGTAGTGATAAACCAATTCTAATGTTAAGGAACTAATTCCTTTTTAGAAAATGTATAATATGTCAAGTGATCCTATTTTGACAAAAACTATGTTTTTTAAACATGTTAATAAGACGTGACAGATCAATAAATGCTAACTATGTTTTTGACGCATTGTAAATGATAGGAAGCACCTGCGATATGCAAACTTTTTTAGCCATTCATTTTGGTCTATTACTATGTACATGAATAAAATTCACATGGTCTCCTGGTAATATGTCTTTTTTCCAACACGTGAAGGTTTCAAATTACCCAATAAAGGGACGAACCAATTTGATTGTAGTACTAAAGTATGAAGTTATGTGGTTGTCAAAAGTGGGCTTGATATTGATAATATCAAATGGGTAAATAGAAAGGGGTCTTCATTTGAAAGAGGTCTATTATGGTTTAAGCATTCCAATATATATCGATTATCAATGAAGAGGACATCATCCATGTATCTCCATGGATATAGAAATGCCTAGTAACATGACATTTTTTTTGTAGTCTTGATAAATTTCTGATATAATCCAATTCAAACCATGCTAAATAAAGATTACACCATAAAAGGGAACATGCATATCCCATTGGGATCCCTTGCTTTTGATAAGAAATGTAATTTCCTAATTTGGATACACAATTATCCAACAAAAAATTATTGGAAGTGATAAAAAACTCAAATGACCATGTAGTCTCTTTATGTTTTTTGGTTGAGAATAGTATTTTTTTGAGACTTTGTTTAAACCCTTCATAACCCATTCCACTAAGTAATTTTATAATACGTTCTAGTGTGTCAACCAATCCATTATTACCATAATGGGGTATTGCCTCATAGCAAGCTTTTATATCAATGAATATGCTAAGAATACTTTATCTAGAATTTTTATCAAAAACTCATATTGATTATGGATAATCCAGTATCCATTAGTAATAGCCCTCAAGAAGGTTTTTAATTTAGTATGCAATCCTTCACTGTATTCACTAAGGCCAATGTTTATGCCTTGAAAATTGATGCCATGAGGTTAGTCAGAGGGGGAAAAATACAACCATGTGCATTGGTTATCCATCTAAAGTACCCCTTGTAAATTTTGTAATTACCCATGAGATAGGGAAGAGTATGCTTAGAGGGTAGTAATATCTCATTCATCGAGGAGAATTGTAGGACATCCACAATGATTTCATCCTCAGTTCTTTGAGATATTTGCAATTCACTAGATGAAAAGCCGCTAACCGTGCTAACTTTTTACAAATAGAATAGGGGTTTGGGAGGATTTATCTAGGGCACAAATGTTACCATATACATGTGGTAGTGATGTGTGTGAACACACTAGGACCACCGGGGCATTTTTCCCCTCTTTAGGAGGTTCTTTTCCTTGAGCATTGTATATACGCCCATTACTCTAGGGCTATCTATCTTTCCATTGCACACTAAGAAACATACTCTCTATTATGCGCCTTGAGCTTCCTTCGTCTTCTCCAAGATGTGTGCATTTCTCTGCAACCCTAATTCCAACAATTGGTATCTGAGTAGGTTGCATCCTCCGAGGCTTAGTCGCCAGCTACTCCAACACACGCCTGCTCACTTTCTCCGATTTCAGTGAGCTTTGGCAAGCGTTAGCAGGTCGACAAAAAATTTCGGGATAGCTCATTTCGGCCTCCGTTTCCACTACAGGCAGTACTGCACGGGCTATTTCATCATTTTGTGCAGAATTTCTGTCAGTACCGTTTTCTGCATAACAAGTTCCTTATAGTCTTCTACGGTTTGTGCTATATAGCATGTGTTGTTCCTGCTTCGTTTCTCCTATTTTCGGGCAGTTTTCACATTAGGTGCAGCATTTACCATGACTGACAACAACACAGATGTGTTCAAGATGTTTGCTGCTGAGGACAGGTTGGATGGGGACAACTACCCTATGTGGGCTTATATGATGCAACATGTTCTTGTGTCAAACGGCGTCTGGAACATTGTGCAGGGCATTGATGTACGTCCTGGTTCTGAGGATGTAGGCGATGTTGAGGATGTTGCAGGTCTTGTTGCAAGGATTGCTGCTATTAGAGTTGTTTTGACCACAGCAGAACAAGCTCGTTGGGATGTAAAGGATGCGCAAGCTCATGCATTGATTGTGTTGTCTGTCAAGCACACCATTGTTCCTCACATTTGTTCAACAAAATCTGCAAAACAGGATTGGGATATTCTAGTAGGTCTTTATGCAAGCCGCAATGAGGCTAAAATTGCTTTGCTGTGTAAAGAGCTGGAGTCAAAGATTATGCATGAGGAAGATGATATGGACACTTTCCTTGCTGGTGTCAAGGATATCAATGAGCAACTTATTTCTGCAGGTGAAGTCATTTCAGACAGTTCCCTTGTGCAGACTGTTCTTGATGCCTTACCAGATTCCTACCAGACGTTTGCTAGTACTTGGAGACTGATGACCCAAGGAAATCTTGAAGTTGTCAAGTTTGATGCATTATTCACATTGCTATTGCAAGAGTCACTTTCCAAAAAAAATAGGACTAGGCAGCGTGCAGTTGAACAGGCTTTTATTGCTTCTCAAAGAAAGGGTGGTAACAACAATGCGACCACTTCTTATGGTTCTGTTGCGAGTGGAAAAACTTTTGTTCCTAATGCTTCTACTGGCAGCAATTCGTCTGGAAACTCTGGTGATGAGGGCAAAAAGAAGATGCGTTGCCATTATTGTAAAGCTAATGATCACTTGATCAAATTGTGTCCTATGTTGAAGGCCAAAGAGGCTAAGAAGAAAGAGGGTGGTTCCACTGCAAATGCTGGTTCCACTACAAATGTAGCCATTGTTGAGTCTTCTGTAAAAGCAGACTGTGTTTTTGATGTTGATGCAAAATGGGCTTTTAGCGTAGAGTGCACTTACAATCCTGTTGTCCATGATGCATGCTTGTCAGTTGCTGCAGATTCACATGTGTGGTATTTTGACAGTGGTGCTACAAAGCACATTACCTCACATCGTGAATTGTTCACCTCTCTCGAGTCTGTCCCTCATGGGAATTCAGTCACTTGTGCCAACAATGCCTCTTATCCGGTTTAGGATTTGGAAAGATTGTGCTTACTGCTGCAAATAGCAATTTCGTCACACTTGTTGATGCACTTTATGTACCTAGGATCAAGAAGAATCTCTTGTCTGTATCCGCACTTGCTAGACTTGGACTTGTAGTCAAATTTGTGGATGACAGATGTACAGTTCATGATCTCAGCTTTGGTGATGAAATTGTTGCATCTGGCCTTTTGTGTCGTGTCTTGTATAAGATCACTTTGTATGACAAGTGTGGACAAAATTTTGCAAATGCTGTTGCAGATTCAAGGGCTATTTCAGATGCAAAACTTTGGCATGCACGTTTTTGTCATCTGAATTTTGCGCGTTTGCAGAAATCTGATATGGTTGCTTCTTTGCCGCCTCTTGAAGCACCTGTCAAACATGTTTGTGAAGGCTGTATTTTGGGTAAGATACAGCGTTCTATGTTTCCAAAGGATGGTTCAGTTCGGGCCACATGTAGGTTGCAGCTTGTGCATAGTGATGTTTGTGGGCCCATGCAAACTCCGTCCTTGGGCAATTACCTTTACTTCGTGACTTTCATTGATGATTACTCCAGGCATGCATGGGTATTTCCGCTTAAAGCGAAGTCCGAAGTTTTTATGTGCTTCAAACAATTTCTAGCTATGGCTGAAAATGTCTCGAAATGTACTATGGGCACCCTCCGTTCTGATCGAGGGAGGGAGTATATGTCTCATGAATTTAATGCATTTCTAGCTAGTCGTGGGATAAAACACCAATGTATAGTGCCTTATATACCTCAACAAAATGGTGTTGCTGAGAGGAAAAACAGGTCACTGACAGAAATGGCACGATTTATGGTCAAAAGTCAAGCTTTGCCGCATTCTTTTTGGCTTGAGGCCATCATGTGTGCCACTTATGAACTTAATAGGTGTCCTACGCAAGCTTTGCAGTCTATTACTCGATATGAAGCATGGCATGATAGAAAGCCTTCTATTGAGCACATGCGTGTTTTTAGTTGTTTGGCATATGCTTTGGTGCCATAAACACAGCGCAGAAAATTAGATGATAATGCTATCAAATGTATTTTTGTTGGTTATAGTGCTGAAAGCAAAGGTTACAGGTTATATCATCCGCAAACAAAGCATATTCTGGTTTCATGCAATGTAGTGTTTTGTGGAAGATTCTGTTCAACCCTTTGTTTGTCATGTACTAGAGACATAAATGTAAGCTCACAGACATTTATGACACTTTGTTCCTCTTTCAATGGTGGAAACACGAAATGTAATTCCAATGAGCAAATGTACAGCCTAGGGTTTTTGAAAATGTTACAGATACTATTACTGATGCAGATGTAAAGATGTACTTGATGAGGAATCCTTAAATGAGCCCTTATAGGTATATCCCAAAATTCTGGATAATATCTTTCGTGATAGTAAATTGTACCCTTTGTACTAGTCAGAAAATCATAAAATAGTCCCTTTGGGTATTTTTCATCATTTTTATGATTTGGCTTAAAAATAGAAAATCCAACAAAAAACAATAAAGCTGTATTCTTCAATGGATTCTCTTATAATTGGATTTTCACTTTACTTTTTTATAGCATTTGCTATTTTTTGATTTTTTCAAATAAACAGGTCAAAAATTAATAATAAATAGCAGGAAAGCTCAGATGGAAAAACGAAAGACACTATGGTGATCAGAAAGACAAGGCAGACAAGCACAAAATTTTTCAATGAAATCAGGAGATGGAAGCGAGAAGCCTAAATTAGGCGGCCAAGCCTACTTTTGCAAAATTCTTGCAGAATGAGCTACAGAAATCCGATTAGGGAAATTTTTGAGTCTAACGTAGATTTCATGGCCTGGTAGGGCTAACGGGGGAATCTGGGGAAAATTGGTTCGGGAAGTCCGGGTATAGATATCCAAGGTAAGCTAAAACCACCTCATTTCCACTTGCAGCCTTTGCAGAGAGATTTTGGCCTCTTTCACGCGATTGTTTTGGAGCCCACAGTTTAATATTTTCAGCGCCGAGACATGAGGGGTAAGTTTTTTACTCGTCAATGATCCATTTTGTATGGCCGGTAGCTAGTCTAAAGCCCTAGAAAAAACCCTAGAAACAGGGAAGTGCTCGAAGACCTACGACCAAAAACTGACCATAGCGGCCTGCTAGCTAGACCAAATCAGATAGCATTTGAACCATAGCATGCTCTAACATAATAGAACCCTTCTATATCATCAGTTGACCATTCGACAAGGGTCGAGGGGGTCCCTAGTAGAAAAGCTAGGTTTTTGGTAAATGCCACAATTTCGATCTGACTCCACAGATGGTTTGCTTATGAAGTCCATATACAATGTATATGACTGGTTTGGTGAAATCTATCAAGCAAAACCCTCGAAAAGCAAAAAACAGCTCAAAGGTTACAAAGCGTCAAATTCGACATACGGGGTCAAACTGACTCCAAATGAGCCAGAATTGGACAGGTTGCTTCACGACTATGTTACGGACAAGTCCAAAGCTTCAAAGTTGACCGACCAAGCCAACAGATGGTGTAGTCACAGAAAACGGTGATTTCAGAGTCGACAAAGCACAAAGTGATGCCGGCATGACCAAACGTGATCAAATTCAATCTAGGTCAAAATTTGTAAGTTTTGCAAAGAATTTGTCACTGTTGTAAATAATCGTGATTATATACTTTTGTATCAGTTTTTCTTGGAAATTGTCACCTCACCTCACCTATCATGTGTACACACCTATTACATGCCAAAAATAAAGTATGAGCCAAAATGATCACCCATTACTTGGAAAATTGTCAAAAAACGCAAAGAAGTCTTTGCAAGCCAATTTCTTGGTTATGGACAACATTTCTTGATCCAAATCACCTTATATCTCATATATAGGGTCTATACAATGCCTAGAGCCCGTTTGTACCAAAAAATGTTAATTTTGGAAGAAAAGTTAATAATCGTGATTATTTACTCTCTAGCCAAAATTGGGAAGTTTGGATATTTTGCCATCATATATCCAAAGTACATGATGTGTTAAGCCCACTAGCCAAGTTTGAACCAATTTGGAGCTCAAAATCTCAAATTTCCTTTATATCTACTGTTTCAGAGACCTAAAGCCAAAATCTGGTACCATTTTCACCCTCTACATTTAAATGAGCCCATATTTCGCTCAGAGTATGTATTTGGTATATACTTCAAGCCTATGAAGCCAAGTTTGCAAAAAGTTGAAAAATTTGCTCAGCTTTCAATAATTGCGATTATTTACTTTGGTTGCAAATATTTGTTTTGACTTCACAATTTTGTTCCTTGCATGTTTTTATGCATTCAAAAATTGACTTGAAGCAAATTGGACCAATATTGTCAACATTTCAGACTAAAGGATATCTCAGAGAAAATTTTGACCAATCTGCTAACTTTGCACTCTATTCACTGAACAGGAGCCATGTAAGCAGCAGAGAGGGCCAAGAAAAAGCTCAACCAAAAGGAGAAGTTGTAGGAGCTGCTTGCATATCAACTAAACCCAGATTCAGTCAAGGCGGCTAAGGCAGCATATCGCTCTAAAGAACAACTAGAAGAGCATCACACTACAGTCTTCACTGGCAGATTCAAGAGTGAAGAGGGGCATCAAGTGGAGTTGCATCTCTTACCTAAGAAAGTATATGATGTTTCCGCCAAGCGAGAGACCAAAGAAGCCAAGCCAGAGACCAAAGAAGCCAACCGCAAGCTTGGACTCAGAGACTTCTACGAACATGAGCCTTGCGAAGTGTATTTTCAGAAAGCTTATGAGCTTCTATCCACAATTAAAGAAGATGGAACCGCACAGATCTTTGACACTCAGAGAAACAAGGTCGAAGTGGTCATCATCAAAGATATAGTGGTAGAGGCACTCAGACTGCCTACAGAAGGAATGACCATGAGAGCAAGAGACAGAAAAACAACAGGAACCTTTACCAAAGAGATAACTGCGGCTACCTTTGCAGATTTGATTCACAAACAGGTGGAAGAGCCAGCCAGATTGTACCATCAGCACTTCCACTTCTTGGCAAAAAGGCCACCAAGGTACACCATGCCAAATCACGCAGTTTCCACCACATTTACCCAAGTTATAAAGTCAGCAACCAAGCAACCAGTGGACCACGCGCAGTATGTCTTGACCACCTTGAAGGGCACCAAGAAAGAAGGCAAAATCACGTGGGTGCACCAGAGGTCTTGACGAGGATCGCATACCATGCCATTGGCATGGCTGACAATTTACCACCTGCTCCTGACCAAAACACCTGGATATTGGCAGCAAAACCCTCTCCAAGAGCTACAAGGTCAGGAAAAAGATCCTATAAGTCCAATGGAGAATCAACTGACAGCTCGCCGGAAAGGCACAGCAGCGAGAGATCTGATAACAAGGAAAAGAGAGCTCATAGAGAAGAAATGAAAAGAAAAGATGTGGCCGCACACCAAGAAGAGCCTGCACGAAAACAAGCACGCTTTGAAAGAGAGAAACAGGCCTACCAACGCAATAGACAAGCACAAGGGAAGGACCGAGAGAAATGGGTGCCTACTGGACTTAACACTAGAATGGTAACCTAACAGGACATAAAAGTGTCCTTTCAGGGTTTTGGGGAAAAATCCTTTCATGAGTGTATAGTTCAATAACTACTACATATGGAAAAAATGAGAAACTTGTATTTTTTCTCATCCCTTGGTCACTACAAGCCTCCAAAGTTGATGGACCAGTGCATTTTGCCCAAAACAACAATTTCTTACGGTTGATTGCATATAAATAAGAGTGGAGATTTTTGTAGGACATGAGATAAAATGCCCCGTTAACTTCAATGGGTTGGTGACCAAAACATATGGTTGCTTTTACCTCACTAATTTTTTTTTGGGTGAAAAAAATAGGTACAAAAAAGTTGCATTTTTGCCATTCTACGGACCTATCATCAAAGTTTCTATAGTCACGCTCAATACAGATACTATATACATGTTTTCTTAGTTCCCTTTGGGCCTCTGGATTCAAAAGGAGGCATGGAATATGTCAAAAGGATAATGGATTTCTTACAATTGGAACCTTGGGGGCAATGATAAAGTGCTAAATATAGCAAACATGAAAAAACTGGGTTTAGCATTATGACCTCTAGAAACCCATAGAAACTACTCAATATCTAGCCAAGTTTGTCGTCTATGATTAGATATGGTTACTACCTACAAAATACACACAATTGGCTTAAGAAACTAGCAATATTGAGAAAGTTATACTTGCTACTCTAAAATGTATCATATTCTTCAGCAATCAAAAACTCAACCATCATCATATACTATGCTATATAGCATATTAGGTCCCCCAAAACTCAAGGAAGATTAGTGAAGGAGTACGAGCGAAAGTGCGACGCGAGAGAGAGTGCGAGAAGAAGAGCACGACGATATGGTGAACTCGCTCTACTGTAATGTGTAGAGCATAGTGAGTTCTTATTAGGTTTTTACAAAAGAATATGTGTACATACCTGGCGGCCCGCCCACTTACTTGGGCGACCACATTGGGCTTTATACCCCAACAACCTCCCACTTAAAGTCCAATGTGGTACTTTAAGTGTGAGAGAAGCTACTATACAAGCTAATATACAAGAGATGTAGAGAAGTGATGTACTACCCTACACCTAACTGCTTGCGAAAATGCGCAAAGCTCTCTGAGTGAAGTCCTTTTGTAAGTAGATCAGCAGGATTTTCTGTGGTGTGAACTTTGACAAGCTGAAGTTGCTTATCCTCGAGCATTTCCCTGATGAAATGTTACTTCACATCCACATGCTTTGTCTTTGAGTGATAAACTGGATTGCGAGCCAATTGTATAGCACTTTGACTATCACAATATAACACAGGCATCTCTTCTTTGATTCCCAAATCTGTTACTAGTCGATTAAGCCAAATTGATTCTTTGCATGCCTCTGATGCTGCAACATATTCAGCCTCTGTAGTAGACTGAGTAACACAATCTTGTAATCTAGAACGCCATGATACTGCTCCACCAGCCAATGTAAAGACATACCCTGACGTAGACCTTCGGTTGTCTAAGTCACCTGCATAATCTGAGTCTGTAAAACCCTTTACACTTAGCTCCTGACTCCCATAGCATATACGCATACTCTTTGTAGCTTTCAGGTATCTCAATATTCCTTTCACTGCCTCCCAATGTTTCTTGCCTGGGTTTGACATGTATCGACTTACTACTCCCACTGCAAATGCAATGTCTGGGCGAGTAGCAATCATTGCATACATCAAACTACCCACTGCAGACGCATATGGAATCTTATCCATTTCAGCCTGTTCTTCCTCAGACACGGACAATCTTGTTTGCTAAGTTTCACATATGGTGGCAATGGAACACTCAGTGCCTTTCCCTTCTCCATATTGAAATGTTGCAAAACCTTGTCAATATACTCTGTTTGAGATAACCAAATCAACTTCTTTGATCTGTCTCTCTCAATGCGCATACCAAGGATATGACTTGCCTCACCCATGTCTTTCATGTCAAACGATTTTGCCATCTTTGACTTCAAAGCTGAAATTTCTTCCAAGTGCTTGCCAGCAATCAACATGTCATCCACATACAAAATAAGGATCAGCCAACTACCATCCTTAGCCTTCTTTGTATATAGACAGTGATCGAACTCACTACGTTTGTAGACTTGAGAAAGCATAAACTTGTGGAATTTATGGTACCATGCCCTCGGTGATTTTTTAAAGCCATAAAGACTCTTTAACAACTGGCATACCCAATCTTCCTTGCCTTTCTCAACAAACCCTTCTGGCTGCTGCATGTAAATTTCCACATCTAAATCACCATGCAAGAACGCTGTCTTGACATCCATTTGGTGAAACACCAAATCTAATATGGCAACCAATGCAAGAAAGCATCTCAATGTAGTCATCTTGACCACCGGAGAGAAGACTTCATCAAAATCAATGCCTTGTTCTTGCTTAAAGCCCTTGGCAACAAGCCTTGCTTTGTACTTTGGCTGACTATCATGAGCGGTGATCTTATACCTGTAAACCCATTTACAAGGTAGAGCCTTTTTGCCCTGTGGTAATTTAACTAGCTTCCATGTCTTGTTTTTATGCAGAGCTGTCATCTCTGACTGCATGGCCAATTGCCAATTCCCGGAGTCCTTCATTTGCACTGCTTCCTTGTAACATGAAGGCTCATTGCAATCAGTCAACATGACATAATTCATAGATGGAACAAACCTATCAGGAGGTCGCGTGACACGTCTAGATCTACGCACAATAGGTGGCTCAGGATCAGCCACAACCTGTGGTTCCACTCTATCCTGTCCTTGCTCCTCTTGAGCTTGACATTTTGTCTTGCACGTGCAGGTCCATCTTCTTGGAAGACAACTCTTCTAATCTCCTCAACCCTTTTTGGTTTAGAATGATATTTGGATTCATTAAAGTGAACATCATTGCTACGGACAACCTTTCTGGATTCGGGATCCCAAAGTCTGTACCCCATCTCACCAGAATTACCATAGCCTAGAAAGATGCACTTTCTACTCTTTGGCTCAAGTTTGTTCCTAAATTCCTTTGGAACGTGAGTATATGCCTCACAGCCAAAGACTCTGAGATGCTTGTATGAGGGCATTTTGCCTGACCATACCATCTCTGGCACTGAATCCTTCTGCAAAACCTTGCTAGGAGATCTATTTACAAGATGAACAGCTGTTGATATAGCTTTAGCCCAAAACCCATTTGGCAGCTGTGCATTAGAAACATACTTCTGACCTTCTCTTGTATGGTCCTATTCATCCTCTCAGCAACACCATTTTGAGGAGGATTGTAAGGAGCAGTAAGTTCACGTTTTATACGACTCACAAAAGTCCTGAAAGGCCTTTGAAACATACTCTCCACCATTGTCAGTGCGTAAGCATTTAAGCTTCTTGCCACTCTGATTCTCCACAAGTGTCACAAACGTTTTGAAAACATTAAACGCTTCATCCTTGTGCTTGAGAAAGTAAACCCATACTTTCCTCGAGTAATCATCTATAAATGTCATAAAGTAAGAAGCTCCCCCTAGAGATAGGTTAGGCATAGGTCCACACAAATCACTATGAACAAGTGCCCACTGTGTATCTCTTCTACTGCTTCTATGCTTATGTGGCTGCTGTGTTTGCTTACCATACAGACAATGTTCACAGAATTCAAAATCATTAAATGAAAAGCCAAGCAAATAACCAGAACGAGACAAGATTTCCATTCCCTTCTTGGACATATGTCCTAACCGACTATGCCACAAAGAAACGTTCGGTTGCTCGGTTACATTGATTACATTTTTAGAGACATTTGATATATAAATCATGTAAAGTCCTCCAGACTTTACTCCATGTGCTACTGTCATAGAACCCTTGGATATCTTCCACATGTTCTGTCCAAAAGTGGTGACGTAGCCAGCATCATCAAGTAAACCTGTGCTGATCAAGCTCTTTGTAATTGCAGGAACATGTCTCACATTCTTCAGCGTGAAAGAAGAGCCTTTCTGAAACTTCAATTGAACATCTCCAACACCTAAGATCTCACATGTCTGCCCATTGCCTAGCCGAACATGATCTTTAGTGGTCACATAAGAAGTAAACCACTCCTTGTTTGGAGACACATGAAGTGATGCCCCTGAGTCTATTATCCAGTCACTCAGTGCATTTCCATCAGATGCTGTAAGAAGAGCTGAGTCCATTGTATTCTTCAAGAAGTAGATGTCTCCTGACACTAGACTGCCATCCTCTGCAACAGTGTTTGTCACATTTATTTCTTGAATCTTTACTGAGGACTGTTCTTCTCACCATGGTCTTCAGCTTTCTCTTTGCCTTTTTCTGCTTTCCATTCTCTGCAGTCTCTTTTCATGTGACCCTTCTTGCCACAATGGTAGCATTCTATGTCACTCTTGCCTTTAGCACTGCGGGACTTGCTACGAGACTGATTCCTCTTTCCACCTTTGTACTTTTCTTTGGTCCTTCCCCTGACAACTAAGGATGTTCCTTTGCCTTTGTCCATTGTCTTTCTATTGGTTTCTTCAGTAAGCAGACTTCCTTCTACACCTGCTATGTTCAAACCATCTAGAGGTGCAGAATTACTCAAAGCTGTGCGAAAAGTGTCCCAACTTTCCGGCAATGTGATCAACAAGAACATAGCTCTAACAGGTTCATCAAACTTGACACCTTGAGCTGACAACTGACTATAGATTGTGTTGAATTCATTCAGATGATTGGACATAGGTGTCCCTTCTTTCATCTTCAAGTCAACAAGCTTCTTAAGCCAGTATACCTGTGAAGCTGCACTCTGTTTCTCATAAAGATCACTCAGCTTTAACCATGCTTGATAAGCCAACATCTCGTCTGCTACATTGAAGTAAACGCTTTCTGCCAAAGTCAGCATAATGGTAGAAAGTGCCAATTCATCCATTTCGCTCCATTCATCTTCGTCCATATCTTCTGGTTTTATCCCCTTGAGCTTTATAGGTTTTATCTGCTTCTTTTGTACCAACACGTGCCAAATCTACTTCTTCCACAATGGGAAATTGGTTCCATCCAGCTTCTTGATATTGTAAAGAGCAGTGTCCTGTGATCCAGCCATAGCTACGCTTCACAGTAGTTTACTTTCTTGGGAAAAATTCGGCAGAGTTTCCCCTGTAAATTGACCTCTGAACCAATATCAACCTGTCAAATGAACCAAGAAAGCTTCAGATTCTGCATAAATTTCGGCAGAGTCTCCTTTGTAAAATGGCTCTGGTGTACTCAAAAAACAGACCAAAAACAGCTCAAAAAAACACTGTCTCTCTGACACTGTAAGCTGCGAGTAAACCTGTCCTGCACCTGTACTGTCTCTCACTGTCCTGTCACTGTCCTATAAGCATAGACTGTGACAATGCCTCAACGGCAGTAAAGCAAAGATGCAATCCCAACTGTCTAACTCACAGTCAATACATCCTAGCTGCCTATCTAAGGGTGCTCGAGGGATCGCTCCAAGACCTGTATCACCGAAAGGACCTCAACATTCGAGAATCCCCCAGCTCAATAAAACCTCACTCGACCCTCAACAAAGGCTGCAGTAAATGTGACAGTACATAGACTTCTCACAAAGTCATACATCCACAAATTTCCCACTGTATGCTGTAACCGCTGCGGCGGTTGTTTGCTGCGTGACTCACAGCCAGCAAACCCTCAACATACATACATCATCTCTGACAATACATCCCATGTGGAAGTACCTGCAATGTCAGGATGAAATCTGGAATATCAAGCAGCAAACACAAGCTACCTGATGAACTACTGGATGTCGCCTACAGTCTGTGTGTAGATACGCCCGTGTCGTATGTGACACGCCTCCAAGAACTGTGAGCCGTCCTTCGATGTGTAGACAGCCACAAATCAACACTCTGGGAGTGTCGATATCCTCAGCACCTGTAGTCGTAGGCCGAAAACCCCAAATTTGCAGAGTCGGATCTGCACCTGCTGAGACCACGTAGTCAAAAATGGCCTGCGCAGAACTTTGTCGAAGCCGAACGGTGACCGAGATGACCTTAGAATGAAATTCTGAGCACACCAAGCCTTACGGGCTTTCCCAAAAGATTTGGGGCCGTGTCTTTGCCTGTCGAATTTCACTCCAATCTGAGCTGGTGACTCTAGCCTCCTGCAGTGCTGCCCCGAGCCTCGATCTGAGCTCTGATACCAGTTGAAGGAGTACGAGTGGAAGTGCGACGCGAGAGAGAGTGCGAGAAGAAGAGCATGACGATATGGTGAACTCGCTCTACTGTAATGTGTAGAGCATAGTGAGTTCTTATTAGGTTTTTACAAAAGAATATGTGTACATACCTGGCGGCCCGTCCACTTACCTGGGCGACCACATTGGGCTTTATACCCCAACAATTAGCTTTATGTTGTACATTACACTTACACAATCAAAATTGAATTTCAATATCAAGAAAGCCACCAAAAAAATCATAAAAGTGCTAATTTTGGCCAAAAACAAGGATTATGTAATTTTTGTAAATTGGTCATAACTTTCAATTTTAACACTTAGCTCTCCCTACAAGCATCAAAACATGTTGAGAACTATGAAGGCCTAACCTCTAGCCATCTAAAACTCACAAACATGAAGTTTAGAGTGGTATAGTTGCCAAAAATTGAAAAAAAGCCAAAAACAGGACCCGTTTTTTCACGCAGTTTAGGTTCAAAAATGTTGTGCAAGAGTAAGGTTAATGGTGAGATCAATACTAAAAAAAAAATGCTGAGTTTTTTAAGCTCATAAGGCAAATTTGTGGATATATAGTACCTAGAAATTAATTTTCATACTCTTCAAATAATTCAAGCAAAATGGTCACTTAACAGGACACAAAAGTGTCCAAGGACATAAAAGTGTCCTGTTACCATTCTAGTGTTAAAGGCCCAAGGACGAAGCATCATACAAGAAAATAGGCTAAAGATCCGACAGAGCGTTTGGAAAAAATGTACCAAGAAGCCGAAGCCCTAAAGCTGAAGGAAGCAGAAGAAGCAGCTAGAAAAGCCAAAGCGGCAGAGGAACAAAGACAAGCAGAGGAAACGGCTAGAGAGGAAGCACAAGAGCAAGGTAATGAGTCTCCAAGACCCACCTCAACGCCTACAGAACAACAGGACCATCCCATGCCAAGCCCACCACCATCACCTGCGGACAAAGACACCAATAAAGAAGCGGAGCCTGAGAAAGAGAAAGATTCTGAGTCCACCAAAGAAACAGAATCCACACAAGAGGCTGACCAGCACGAGAAGCCAAAAGAGAAATAAGTAGATCTGAAACAAGAGAAAGCCACTGAACCTACTCAAAAGCCTGAAGAGCAAAAGGCAAGTGAATCTGCACAAGAGGCTACTCCTACACAAGAGCAGCAACAATAGCAAGAACCAGAGCCAGAGAAGGAAGTGAGCCCTGCACTTGAAGAGACTACACAGTCTAGGCCATCACCCTCTACTTCCACTCAGCCAGAAACCACTGAGGCAACAAGTCCTCAGGATGACAAGGAAAAAGACCAACCCTCTAGCTCCACGCAAGAAGAACCAACAGCTACGATGCAACAAAAAGACACACATGAGGTTGCAGGCATATCCACTCAGTTGGCACAACAGGAGGATTGACAGTCAAACAACGAGGTAATATTACAAGTAAACAAATATGCAAGGCAAATGCAAGACATGACGGAGAGAATCTGTTCAACAACACTAAGCCGCAACACAAAGGGCAAAGAGCACGAGATGGTGATTGACGCTCTCCAAGGAGAGTTAGAAGACATGATGACTGTCATCACCAATCTTTAGAGGCAGGTGCAGGAGATGAAAGCAGAAGCTGAACAACATCAGCTAGCTAGAGACAGACAAAAGAAAAAAATGGAGGAGTTAGGTGATCTGCCCACCAAATTATCCGATGCGTGCAAAGCAAAAGACGAGCAACTGACAAAAGTTATGAATGAACTTCTTACGACATCCCTGTCAGCTCAAAAAATTCAAGTGCAATTGGATGTTGCAAATGCCTCTTTACAGTACTCTAAAGAGCGAACCAATGATCATGCAATCTTCTTACGGCAAATAAGAGAAAATCTAGCCGTGGCCTCGATCAAAGGGACTGATAAAGTGTATAAGGCAGTAGAAAAAGAAGAACAAGGATCTTGAGTTAGAGTTAAAGCTGGAGCAATCATAGCGCAGGGACCTGGCACTGATACGGCTCTAGAGAGAAGAAGAGCTCTTGAAAGAAATAGCAGAGCTCAAAAGAGTTAACCAGCTACTTAGAGATGGAAAACCAGACACGGAGGAAGAGGCAGGCACTTCAGAGCCGCCGCAAATAGACATAGCCTCGGTCTCATTTGCTGAGTTTGAGACACAGTCCACAGCCAAGCGGAGTGGTGAGGAGGATTTCTAGATTAACATCACAGATGCAGACACAATGCCTATGGTCCAACTGTCAAAAGCTGAAGAAGACGCACTGAAAGAGAAGATCACCCAAGAGGTGGACGAGCAGTGGAAAGCCACAATGGATTGGGAGTTGAGAATTCTACACTCTGTCAATGTCACTCAACTCACTCCCAATCAGATCAATGCACAATGGCATCAGCAATCCCTGCTATACCCTCTCATCAAAGTGGAATTACTACAGGTAAAAGAGAGGCTGTACAAAGACATGCAAGAAGATGGCGCAGATAAAGACCACCCAAAGTGGAGGTTAAGCTGGTTGAACAAGAATCCGAGATATCTAATTCTGTTCACAAGAGCACCTGCAGCCCTGCAAAGAGATCCCACATTTTATCCTATACCCAGAGTAAGGACATGGCAAGAGCATGAGGCACTGACAAAGAAGCGGCCAACCTGGCTGAACTACCCCAGACTGCCAGCTCCAGAGAGAGTACAAGAAACAGAGGAATACATGGTGAAAACCCTAACGAGCGCCATGTCTTTATTCAAGAGTCTACCAGGTCTCTCCTGCGCCATGTTATATAAGATCTATAGAATGTTGCTCACATGCATTCAAGTTTTTAATGAGCCTGAGCAAGCAGGAGCCCCATGGATGTCATTTTCAGAAGGTAACAAGGGGTTATGCTATGATCTAAGTAGTCAGTCTTCTGAAGAAGTCCTTTACGGATTCTATGCCAGATGTATATTCTTACCATCAAGCAATATGTTGGCATTTGAGGAAGCTTTCTACACTAGATTCTTCACTTGGCAAACGAAGATCTTTGCGCCAGTGATGATCAGCAACCTCACATCCAAATTTGTAGGCTACTCAGCGGTGGAACTGAAGGATAGGGTAACCATGCAATTTCTGCAAGTGCCAGACAAAGAAAGAAAAATCAGATACCAGAAGGCACTGGATGTGCTTAAAGACCACCTTGCCAACCGTCAACCTGAAGACTATTTCAACCCATAAAGCTGTGTCAAGGAACGACACAGGCAAGGAGGGGGAAAAATATTAGCAGCAAGCTAACACAGACACCATTTTTTGGACTTCTCTTTGTAAAACATTTATTATTTTGATAAATTGGGAATATTATAACTCCTATTTTCTCGGATAAACTCTGTAATTAATGAGCCGGGGCTACAAGCTTCTAGACTGTATTAGCCAGTCATTATCCAGCTTTGGTAGAACTCCAGATTATTAGTTTTGACCACCCAAAAACCTTGGCTAAGGTATAAAAGCCAATTTTTGTAAGTTTTTTATAAGGTTTTGGATAAGAAATACACAGTGTGAGATAACGGCACTCACTCCTCTCCTTCTCACGCTTCCTACTCCCTCCTTGGTTGTCACATTGCAATTGCGTTTGTTGCATTGCAACCGCAGGTAGCTCTACGCATTGACGTAAGCAGTTCACAGTATTTCGTAGCTTTTGGCGTCGTCGATCCACGACCTAATTTCATCATAACTAAGAATTTATACTTTCAAATAAAAAACTAAGCATAGGCAGGGTATTGGGGCATCATTGCTAGCATTTAGATGCATTCTGGGTCTAAAACGACTAGGTCAAAAATCTACTGCTGTTAATAATCGCAATTTTGGAACTTGACCTAAAGTGGGGTTTGAGACCATAAGCATGTGTGCTTAGGTCTTATAAACATGTCCTAGAAGTTTTGTTACGTTTGGATATCATTTGATGCTGTAATGGATGTGATTTGTTTGCTGATGAGCAATTGGCTTTTGGTGATTTCAGTCACTTGAGTGTAGCTTGAATTAGATGCAAGTTGTTAGTTGTTTTCCTAGAGATTGACAACCTCTTGTAGCCTTTATGCACTAGTCGAGTCAGCTTCGTCCCATGGTTTGACAAATTAACCGTGGTTCTCGCTAATACTGCAATGTGTAGAGCATAGTGAGTTCTTATTAGGTTTTTACAAAAGAATATGTGTACATACCTGGCGGCCCGCCCACTTACCTGGGCGACCACATTGGGCTTTATACCCCAACAACCTCCCACTTAAAGTCCAATGTGGTACGTTAAGTGTGAGAGAAGCTACTATACAAGCTAATATACAAGATATGTAGAGAAGTGATGTACTACCCTACACCTAACTGCTTGCGAAAATGCGCAAAGCTCTCTGAGGGAAGTCCTTTTGTAAGTAGATCAGCAGGATTTTCTAAGATAGGATGGTGAGGTTAGACACGGGTCCCACATCAAGACCAACTTCCTAGTATTGAATATGCAAGGCGCATATGAGATGCTACTGGGACACCCATGGTTGCAAACGGCACAGGCTATTCACAACTATGCCAATCAGACTCTAACAATACAAGGCACCAATAGAAGAATTCAAATCCAGACAAACAACATTAGAAGTTAGAGGAAGGCACTGTGACCAAAGGAGCTTTGCCAGAAGTATGGGTTAAAGAAAATTGAGAGGATGCTGGTAGAAATGAATATTTTTCCATTGGCCGAGATAGACCTAAATGCAGTATTATTTGACAAAGATTAAGCTGAAAAGAAAAGGAAGAAATTTCCAGGTCAGTTCACTAAACTGAATTCTAGAGAACGACCAGTTCAGCTAATTAGACAGCCAGAGAAACCAATTGACTCTAAAGAAGAATTCTTAGATTCCAGTACACCAGCGGTCTCTGAACAAGCACACTCTAAAGAAGTTACTAAAGTTCATAATGACAGTTGAGAACTAAGAGGTCCATCCTAGGATTATGTTGAGGAGTCAACCAAAAAGAAGGGAGGTGGGCCTAGCTAGTTGCTTCCTTCTAAATGATCAAGAAATCAAAGAGTGGAACCTGGGTTTTGAGGAAAGTCCTAGATTGATCAAAATAAACAAGCACTTGAACCCAAGAATGAAAGAAAAAACCCGACTCATGTTCCAGAAGTACAAAGACATATTTGCATGGGAACATACAGATCTAAAAGGTGTAGATTCAGAGGTCTGTCAACATAGAATACCTTTGAAGCTGGAAGCCAGACCAGTGCAACTGCAACAGTACTGAATGAATCCAAATTATGCTAAGAAGGTCAAGGAAGAAATTGACAACCTTCTTAAGGCTGGATTCATTATAGAAGTCGCCAATAGTGACTGGCTGTTTCCTATTATGGTAGTGCCCAAGAAGAATGGAAAGCTTAGAGTTTGTGTAGATTATAGAAAGCTGAATGCTCAAACCATCAAGGATTCTTTTTAGTTACCTTTTATGGATATGCTTCTCAATGAGATTGCAGGCCATGAGATGTATAGTTTATGGATGGCTAGAGTGGTTATAATCAGCTACAGATTACTCTTGAGGACCGGAGTAAAACTAATTTTATTACTGAATGGCCCTACATTCATGTATTTGGTTATGACATTTGGTCTTTGCAATGCTCCAACGACCTTCCAAAGATGTATGATGGAAATATTTAGTGAATTCCTCCACCAATTTCTCGCCATATTTATGGACGACTTCACTGTATTCTCAACTGAGGAGAAGCATTTTCTCTTTCTGGAAATGGTTTTCCAGTGTTGTAAGGAAAAGAGGATCTGTTTGAACCCATTCAAATCTATTTTCCTGGTCTGGAAGGAACAACTACTACTGGACATATAGTGTCAAGGAATGGCATCAAGATGGCCAACGATAAGATCCAGTGCGTCCAGCAGGCCAAGGCACCCCGCACAACATCAGAGTTAAGTTCATTCTTGGGATATATCAATTTTTATAGAAGATTTATTCATATGTTTGCTTCCAAGGCATTACCCTTGTATGAGCTCACAAAGAAAACCAGCAAGTTCATTTGGACTGCTGAATGTGAGGAGAGTTTTCAATGTTTGAAGAATGCCATTATCAGTAAGCCAGTACTCCGACAACTTAATTGGTAAGTTATTTTCCATGTGCATGTTGATGCTTCAGGACCGGCAATGGGAGCAATCCTGGCTCAACCAAAAGGGAGGACTGATTATCCAGTGTATTTTGCCAGTCAAAGATTCAGTCAGGCTGAACAAGGATATACTACTACGGAGAGAGAAGCCTTAGGAATGGTTTTCAGTGCCACTAAGTTTTGACATTATTTGCTAAGCAATCTATTTCATTTTATGTGGATCATCGGGCATTATTGTTTTTGATTACAAAGTTATTATTCAAGGAAGATTGAGCAGATGGATGATGTTCCTGATGGAGTTTGAATTTCGCATATTTCACGAGCCCGGTAAATCCCATTGTCTAGAAGTACTGATGGCTACTCAAAGGTATCCTTGAGCAATGAGCCAGTGGATGCATAGCTGTTTCAGGTAACAGCTAAGGAAATTACAGATCCATAATGGTATGATGTATATCAGTTCCTTTCTAAAGGAGGATTCCCAAAAAAGTGGACTCAGAATCAAAAGAAGGCTCTGATTATTAATAGTCTGAAGTTCACCATCTTAGGAGGATTTCTCTATAGATTGGGAGTAGATGGGGTTCTTCAAAGGGTTGTGCCAATGGAAGGAAGAATGCAAGTTATTTTTGAGTCACACGATGGGGATTCTAGAGGACATTTCTCCACAGATGTTACTTACAAGAAGATTTTGCAGGCTGGATTGTGGTGGCAAACTCTAATATCTGATGTTAGAAGTATATGCAAAACATGTGATATATGCAAGAGGATGGGCAGACCAACAAAAGCCGATATGACTCCACTTACTCCATCTCAACCATTAGGAGTATTTATGAAATGGGGTATGGACTTCATGGGTCCATTCAAGAAAATTACTCTAAGGAAGAACCGGTATATATTGATGGCCACTTGTTATCTCACCAAATGGGTAGAGGCCAAGGCTCTTCCAGATAGCACCGCAATGTCCACTGCTATATTCTTATTTGAAAATATTATCTGCCATTATGGATGCCCTGTGGAGATTGTGTCTGATCAAGGACACATTTTATTAATGATACTATGGATATTTTGATGGAAATGCTCTCATTGAAGGACATGAAGTCAGCCCATATTATCCCAGGTGCAATGGGCAAGCAGAGAGAAATAACAAAACCATCAAGACCATTCTCACCAAGATTTGTGCAGAAGGAGCCACACCAGTGGGATCTTAAGCTTTAGATTGCTCTATGGGCCTACAAGATAGCTTATAAAGTCACCACTGGACTGACATCGTTCAGAATGGTGTATGGTCTGAAGCTATAGTGCCTATGGAATTCATGATTCCTAGTCTCAAGATGGCGGTTGAGTATGGATTGGATTTCAATCACAATCTTAAACATAGACTAGAGGAATTAGCACAATTGTATGAGTTAAGACAACGTGCTATGCTGGAACAGGAGATTGTTCAGCAAAGAAGGAAGCACTGGCATGATAGACGAATCAAAGTTAGGGAGTTCTAAAATGGAAACTTGGTTTTGCTCTATCAATCCAAACTGGGCCCTAAGAAACCAAATTTAAAGATAGCTTGGGTTGGTCTGTATGAAGTCGACTGGGTGTTTTCCAATGGCACAGTAAGGTTGAAGGATTTATCTAGATTACTTACTGCTGCCAGGTGTTTATAATGGGGGCAAGATCAAGCTATATTATTCTAATGAGAAAGAGACTTCCAGGGAAGAAGATACTGGCATTCTAGGTACTGATGGCCATGAAATTTGAGAATCATCTATTTTAAAACTCTTCCGTGTACAACCAGTATCAAAACCAGTGATGATGTCAGAAAAGTCTCAGCATGACAAAACATTGCCAGTGGCACAGTCAGTAAAGTGTTAGAGCTAGTATCAATTTTTATGGGGAAAAGGGCCAGTGGGACTGCATGTGATAATCATTAAAAGGAACATGGGGAGTATTAGCCAATGCATGCATGCCACATCGTCGACGGTGCACAAAACTCTAGGGATGGTAAGTAGTGGAGCTTTTATGGCGTGAAATGCCTATAACAGTAAGGCGAGTGGGCATTCTTCCTCACAAATCTCCTGCACGATGCCTACCCGTTGTTCCGCACTCGCCATCACCAAGCTTTGAGGCTTCTTCACTACAGCTACAAACCTCCTCTTTCGAAGAGTCTGTTGATCACTGTCTATCCCTACCCAACACACCTTGCTGTGGACTGGAGTATACAAGTAAGTCTTCTTCTTCTACAGACTTATTATCTTCACTGTGTATGGGTAGAAGGAAAATGTCAAAAAAGATGCAGGAAACCATAGATGAGACTGCAATAGTCATCACCTCTCTTCAAGCTTCCCTACCACTTATCCCACACAGCAAGATACAAAGGTATGTGTTTACTGCGCAAGCCAAAGCGCTGCTGCAGCTATGTGATCTGCATGTGGTGGTACAAGCTACAAGGAGAGAATTTTGACATGGCCATAATCAAGCAAGTTCTTGATTCTTTTAGTGCCAAAGATGGAAGTGCTATTGTCAATGGTGTATAGTCAAAGCAACTCTTGATGCCATTGCTTTTGCTTTCAAAATGCCCAATGAGCCAAAGCTGACCACAACGTCTGTAGAACATATAAGTTTGGCTCTAAAAGAGGATGAAGCAGCCAAGAATAAACAAAAGGCTAGTGAACAAGGGGTCTCAGTAGCAGGACTGGACGTCCCCTTAGCCTACAGGTTTGTTGTTGAGGCCATTAGCGTGAAGAACAAACCTACAAATGTGTTAGAAGAGATGTTTTCTATGCTACTTGCAAAAAGATTAGACGCTACAGCTAAAGTCAATTTATGTCATATCTTGTCTCATAATGTGCTCCAGTAGACTGCTAAGCTCAAATCTCAGAATGTATTCAAAGCTTGGTAATCTAGAAATTTCTATACTGGACAACTGCTTCATATGCTCATTATCAGGTAAGGATGGCTTGGAGTCTGAGGCCCATCCCAGAGACTAACAATGTTGAGCTCTCTTTAGATGAAGAGGCTCCAGGAAATTAGCTGGCTCTAACTAGACAAAAGAGGAAGGCCACACATGTGGTGGCTAAGTGGTTTAAAGAAATCAAAGATTATGTTAGCCAAAAGCAGTGCTTTACTTAAGCAACTAGAGAGCCAGGCCAAGCCAGTGCCTACTGAAAAGTCTCCAGCAGGCCAGACTTTGGCCATACCTAAAAAACAGACTCCAGCAGACACCAGTGCTGGACCAGGCCAGTAAGAAATGTCCATTGCTGAACAGGTGGCATTTAATACTCAAAAGGATTCACAACCTGCCAGTCCAGCCAAAAAAATTTTCTTTCAATGAATTGGATTTATACATAGCCAAAAAGGACACATTGCAACAATTACAGAATCACCCTCTCAAAGGCCGACTAATTCTTCAGAAACCTGACTTTGCAACATTACCATACATGGTTCCTATTATGGTTTATGAGCCAATCCACTCTACCCCGGCAACAATAGCCGATGGTTGGTTGGTGCTTATCCAGTGATCATGGAACATAATTGTCAATGCCTTGGGATAGATGATGGATGCATCAACTTCCACTAATGAAGTGTCTAAGCTAAAAGAATAACTAGGAAGCAGCTACCAGCAAGTTCAAAAATTGAAGCACGATATTGGGGCACAATATTTGAGGCATAGTATTGCTGAAAACCAGTCAGACCAGACAATCAAGGAGCTACAAGTGAAGATGTGCAAGCTTGAAACAGAGAATAGGCATTTAACTAAAGACAATGTAGAAGCTATAAGAAATGCTGACAGATTTCAGACTATGCTAAGAATAAAGAGGGTAGACTTCAACGCGCTGCTGACTAATCACACTGCATTGAAGGCTTCTCTTACACAGAGGTATATATATAATAACCTGGCTGATAATCTGACTCCAGAGGGAAATGACACTCTAAATATGGACAATCTGAAGGCACTGTTGAGTGATTTGCAAGACAAGCTCTCTGAATACAATAGTGCTTTAGCAAATCAAGCTATCCTGGATTATATTGATAAGCAAAATGATCCTGATGAGGATTTTGAGAAGGCAAAAGAGCAAGATGAGGAAGGAAAGAACAACCCATCAGATAAACCTAATGATGATGATAATACTCCTCCTTCCCCACCTTCAGGCTCTAGAGCTGGTGGATCAGCTTCTACAGGGGGTAGTGAACCCAACAAAGACCAGCCAGATCAGCAAAAGAACCAGTCAGACCAACACCGTGGGACCAACGGTCTGATGATCAGCAACCAGGCAGTGGACAGAAGGGCAACACTGGAGATTATCCAATACACGAGTCACAACACATTGCTGATAGAAAAGGAAAAGCCAAAGCTGTGACTGAGTCCTTAAAGGGTGATGAACAGTATTCATTACAGCTCATCACATTGAATAAGAGATTAAGACATCAACAAGCTCCTATTCCTAGGATGTAGTTGGAGGATGATACTCTTATCTCTGATCTGGAACGCTTTCAAAGACCGTATGTTAGAGCCAGAGAAATGATTCAACACTGGAAATCAACTACCTTTGATGATCAAGAATTGTGCCAATTGCTAGTGCATCCCAACAGAATCTAGCTGCTGCTGGAAAGGTTACTTGAGTGGGTGCTTACTTCTGATGATAGGATAGTCAATCCACATTGGCAGTCCACTGCAGATCGACACTCTTGAGCTCTTGAACTAGATCTACTGCTTGGAAACATGCCTACATACAAGTGCATGAACAAAGTTAGAAATGAACTGAAAGAAGTTTTACTTCAGATGCAAATTGCTAGAGGAGTTTTGGACCAGAGGGTGCAGGCTATCATTGAAGATCAGACTTCTAGTAGTAAGGGACCTCGGACTCAAATGATAGTAGGAGAACATGCAACTGCTCTTTGAAGACTCTTTTAGCTCATCCGAGTTACTAGGAAGATGATGCAGTAGGAGAACCAGGTTGTTCTCAATTTTCTAGAATTTGTGTCCGATCCTCCAGTTCTCTTGTATGCATTACCCGCTAAAGAAGCCGAACTGCCTAGATTTTTCCCAGCTTTGTATCCCAACATTGAGAACTAATGGATCGGCTCACCTACTTTAGTATCACTAATGAACTCCAAGACTGGTATGAGCGAGCCACCGTGGAGTGGAAAACCTGGAAATCACTGATCAATGATGCTCTCAAACTGGATGATGTCATGGAACTGCAAGGAGAAATGCAGAGGGTCAAACTCTGTATGGGACAGTGGAAGATCCAACTCCGTGGTTTAACAAGATCACAAATCAGTTGCTTCAACTGACTGCGGAGTCTTCCAAGATCCCTAAAAAGGATATCATTGCTAAACCAGGATTGGGACCACAATACAAAGAAATGGTTGAGATTCTCTTTGAAGCTAGGATAAAGACAAATCAGCCTCTTACATAGGGATGGATCCACACAGCCTCGCATTATCATAAATTGGACAAAACCCGTATGACAAAGGGAAAACGCACGCTGTATGATCCCGACACCAAAACCTACAATCTTGTCATGCCTTATGAATTTGAGATGTCCACGGAAAGGCGGGATCATCTTGAGCAGGAGGCCATTTACAAACTTATCCAGAAGAACAATGCTGGCACTGGGACTGCTGAGGCACCAACATAGAAGATGGGCAAGAGGAAGCGGATTCAGAGGAAGGATACTGGGTAGTTCCATCTCAGAATCAGACGGTGGATTTTTCGAATGAGGTACTATAATCTCTTTGGTTGGACACCCTTGGAATTAGAACTATAGGGGTGTCAAGCACTCAGCAAGCATGAATTATGGTATAAAGCTAGCAATACCAAAATAGTATTATCATGAGGAACATCAGCCAAACCATGAGGAACATTGGCCAAATTAGAAACCAGAAGGATTTAGGGTTTAGGGTTTAGGCCAACCAGAAGGCCAGATGGTTTCCTCAACACCAAATCAGAATCAGGTGGTGGATTTTTATTTCAAAAATTTTGGAGTTATAACAAAATTCAAGAAAGGAGGCAAGGATGTAGAAGGCTAGGACAGTCCCAATAGGCGGGAACTACCCCTTAGAAGGCCAAACAGTGGATATAAGTCACACTAGTAGTAATTACCGCAGGCAGTTACTCCAGTAACTCTTGGAGCTATAAATAGGACCCGCTACATTGTAATTCGTCTTCTTAGCTTCTTGGCTTCTTAGCTGATTGGCTTTTTGGCTTTAGCTTCCAA